>NC_134826.1:17404390-17515321 GCF_004210375.1 Tachypleus tridentatus
TGACCACAGAATTTGACACACTCTAAAACCTTGTGCTGTTTTCGTGCTCTTAACTGAATACAAAACCACGTTTGACGTGTTTGTATATTTGAAGTTAAACATAAGTTAAACACAATGACAAATCCAAAGTTTAAAAAGCTTGAATAAGTAAAGACTTTTGTTGGTTTAATTATAAATCATGAGGTAGGCTTAACTTTTACTTGAACACATATATGTATCACAACCTAAACACAGATTTGTTAGTCTATGTGAGAGAACAACATAGCACTAGAATCCAACTATATTTATATCTTGTAAACATTTTTCAACGATTCTTATGCCTTTCTGTAAGATCTGCGTGTTAAAGGAAGTCTGCTAACTAACAAATCTTTGAACTACAACTTACCTATATGTTTATTTGTTTTCATTTTACTATATTTTTTTTATATTTAAGACGTATCAATTGCTCAAAACAAAATGAAGTAAAAAGTAAACTTTGTTTTATTTGGAAAAACTCCTTTGTTTGGAAAATATTTTGGTCTCCTGCAGATAACAACTATCCTTGGGTCTCTCGGAATTTTTCGTAATCACCTAGCATCAAGTAGAGATTTTCGTTCTTTTGTCATCTTCTATTTCGATCTTTCTTTGAAGATTTCACGTAGTGCTGGTCTTTTGAAGAGATCTTCGTCGTCACATTTCTAGCCCAATTAATCGAATAACTATTCGTTTTTGTCTTTTTATTTGGCAGAGTTTTGATTGGTATACGTGTTGGTGTTGACTGTTGTGTTGGTGCTATTCTGGTTGTTTTGATTGTCTCCATTTCTTTGGGCGCACTTTTTGCTCTTCATCCTTCTGTTCTGGAACCATATTTTCACTTGTCGTTCCGTCAGGTTCAAGTTACGCAAGCTCCCATCGTTTTTGCTTTGACACGTACGAGTTAAATAAAAACTCTTTTTCCAATTCAAGTGTCTGAAATTTCGAATAAGGTTTCCTTTTTTTCCTGACTGTGACTGTCCCTGTGCAGTCCAAATGATTCGATATCAAAGATTCTCCCGGGAAAGGAACTGAAAACAAACAAACTAAATAAATACCTGTGTAGATACTAGAAACATAATTTATTTAAATAATTGAGTTGAAAGAACTTGAAATTGTTTGGCCTAATAAAATAGGTTTAGGAGTTTAACTGCATGTACATTAACTAATATACGTAGCTTGCCTTCTAAATGCAATGTTATGTTTAAGTGAAACGTTCGTATCGTTGTCTGTCAAAGTTTTACGTTCCGTATAACAAGAAAAGTTTCGGATTTTCTCGCAAAGCTATACGAGTACCATGTTTACTATCTGTCTCTAATTTTGGGCTCATAGACTTGGTGGAAGATATTTCTTTGTTTCTAATAAGTACAACGTTACACTATGGGATATATGTGTTCTGCCCACCACGGGTATCAAAACCCGTTTTCTGGCGTTGTAAGTCCACACACATACTGCTGTGCCACTGAAAAGCAGATGGAAGGTAGCGAGTCAACAGCATCTATCGCAGACTCTGATTTCACTCTTATTACGCACATAAAACCCCAAAATACGAAGTACGATTTTATTAGCTTGTTGCCAAGGGTTACGGACCATGAACCCTCAGATCCACGGTTCGGGACGTAACTCATTAGACCACGCTTGACGCAAGAAAAGATAAATAATAAGCTACGAACTATTTCTTACGAGTGATAATCTCATTCGCTACGACTTGTGAGATAATCAAGTTGAAATAATTTCCTAATGTACCTGGCGAATGTTTCAAATAATTCTATTCTTTTGTAGCGCATGTTTATTTCAGACAAATAAAAAGAGAAAATAAAGGCCTACAAGACTACTGCTTTTAGTTCATTGAAATAAGTTTCAAAAATAATAACTGATTTTTTCGGCTCCAGTTAACGAATGAAGAAATCTCAGCTGTACCTCGTTAATTGTGAGTTTAAGTCCGCAGTTCAGTCTTCTCTCGCGCCTGAGAGAAGTACGTGCACTTTCTCAGATTTGGCTGATGGTGTCTACGAAGTCCCCAGTTTGCACAAGAGACGTCATGAAAAGTCGCAACGAGAACAAACTCCCAGTAAACAGAAAATCAATATTTGCCCTAAATCGTTTGGCTTTAAAGGTTAAATAATAGAAATATTATACTTTTTTTTTGGGAAATGTGGTGAGTTTTTTCTCATCCATCCACTAACATTGGAAGTAAGAAATAAAATCTGTTATCAGACCGTGAATCAGTAGTTAAAACTGCTAAGTTTGGAGCCCGCCAATAAGTGCCTTACTTCTAGGTCAGGCGCCTGTTACGACTTGTGGGGATTCTAAAGTTAAACAGCCACACAGTGTTCTGGGTTTTAAAAAAACTGTTAGATCTTAAAAAGCTATAACATTAGAGCATTCCACCTGTGAGTACGGATTCAGCTGCCTGTAAAGTTAAGAATAACAATAGCTAAGTGCTTGTTAAAGTGGTTATTTTTCTCTCTCTTCCCCAACAAAACAGATAAAAATCCACGAACCAGTACACTTACCTGTACCTGCCGGAATATAATGTGTAGGACAATGTGCTTCGGTTCCGCCAAAAGTTCGGAATCCGTAACTATCGGGATGAGAAGTCCATGGGCGCTCGACTTCGGTCTTCGCTGGCGAGATATGGCATATGCTGGGGTGCATGGGGCTCCATGTGGCTCGGCACTCGGGTGGGATACGGAGAACTGTTGCACCAGGTTTGTGGAGCGAAGGTTTGGCACGAGTCTGCAGGGGCCATACTGCTAGGTCCCGGGGACGCCAATTCGTACGTGTTCGACCAGAACTTGAGTGAGGGTTTTCTATCTGGCGTGCCCACCGCTCTGACGGCGTGTTCATTGTAATAGTAAGTCGGGGCCATTCCGGCCTCGGACATTACAGAAAGCTTGGTTGTACTGAGGGTAGGGTCGAAAGCTGTGTGGTTTTCGGCGGTGTAAGTCCAGGGTTGCCCACCATGCCCATGTCGGATGACGGCGGCAGTGTTTTCCACGTTATGCTCGTGATGTGTGTAAGATACTGGTAAACCACTGGCGACTCTCTTGGCAGGAATATGAAGAGGCGCAGGTTGACTTGGCGGCACGGGATCCAGGGTTGGCCGACTGCTCGTGCTGTCCTCATAGAGGGCTCCGTTCATCATTCTCGGCCGTGTCGGCACGTTGTTCTCTCAACACTAGGACCTCAACCTAGTAGATAGTAAAGTCACGTGAGTATTACGTCACACGTCACCAAATAAATAACCACACAACTTCTAAAGTACACATACATATATATATATATACTGTCGAGTTAAGAGTAATGACATAAACAAACGAAACTGATGTCAAGACCACACGAGTACCACACTTTCTGTTGATGTCTCTCTGATAAACATAGCTAACTCAATGACAGAGCAATATAACATAAAAACTAGAAACCTTCCTTTCTTGTACACAATGTTATATTCAATTCTATCCAATATATATATATATATACATATATCCGAGATGCTGTGTTCTGTTAACTTTTTTGGTCGGCCTTCATTGGTGAGAAAGTACAGAGACTCTCCAAACGTAGCAAAGACTCACTATGACGTAAGTGGTTTTAACTAGTCTTCTATCCACATTTTTATACAAATAAGAAAACAAGAGTTGAATCTCAAGATATTCAGATCTGTTTCCAGTTAACCATACGTTAAAATATACAAGAAGCAAGCGCGTGTTCACATCTCCTGGTTTATCTTTGGAGCGATTCCTTTCCCTATGTGATGAAATACGCGTCTCTGCTCAGCTTATGTTAGCCAAATCCTACAGGAGCTTCGTGAATACCAGCCGGTAAATATACAGAACCCCTGGTTGCAGGCTTTCCACATGTACGTGGCACTCCCTCTCGGCGTCAAGTATCGGCAGCGGATCACAGCAACCTCGTACTCGTCCTACTGAAATTGTAAACACTGATCTCCCTCTGACACTACAACACAGGGTTTCGAGGACACTCTTAATGCTTTCACCGCGCCATCTGGTGATAAGAAACTGCTTCACTTCAAGCAGTTTGACGAAGTGCGTATGGGAAGCCTGACGTTTGCAGAATTATATGGTAATACGAATACAGTGTATAGCAATTTTGATGATAGAGGAAAGAGACGTTTATCATATTTTGTATTAAAAATTCCTCTTGTTTCTGAAAGTTTTTTTTTATTACCAAGATTAAAATGGGAGGGTTAGAATTTATTTTTGTCACAACAACAGCATTAATAATAATAATAATAATAAATTCAAATTTGTAACTGTTTTTCCTACTACTCACACATCAAAACCTGTTTGACGAGACACCGTAGCTTTCAGCACCTGCTCTGCAAATGAGGTAATAAACGCTAATAAAATAAAAGAAAGCAAAAGTCTAAAAGAAATATCGATGTAATTATGTGCAGTTCAGAAGAGGAGATAATTTGTGAGTCCTACATAACTTACAACTTACCTTCTCTGAACAACTTGCTTTCTGTCCGAGAGTATCTGGTATTTCTCACAGTGTTTGGAAGATACTGTTTGATGTTTCAAGTCAAGTTACTTGCCCAGTTGCTCTGGGCAATAGGGCGCGAGAAGCAGTAAAGAAGGCGGGTCCACAGCCGCTACTGGAGGCTTAGTCCACAAGATAGATGACCGGACGAGAAATTTCAGAGGACAGCATAAAAAGGCTCTGATGTTCTGATGTCTTCCTGGCACTGTAAACGTATGACAAAAAAAATACAACAAATATTTTTTTTCTTCTGAGGCTCAGAGAATCTATTAAATTTGTTGCCTGCTATTAATACAAACGTATACTTTTTTTTAAACATTTTATATTTTATTTTACTAATATAATTTTATCTATAAACTAGACGCGAACGTTTCCAGATATTTCTTCATTGTTACAAGGGTCGATAGGTTTGTTTTTATGGCTCAGCGCGAAGCTGCGCAGCGAGTTGTCCGCGCTGTGCCAACTGCAAGGATCGGACTTCGATAGCTAGCGTTATGAGCTCTCAATCTTACCGTGGTATCGAGCGTTGGATAAATACAAAACGCTAATTGAGGTTGTAAATATGGTAATTTAATGCAGTGACATCATACGAGTGTTTCTTTGTGCGAATGTTACAGCTTCTCCGATACAAAGAGATCCAGGTCGAAGAGGCGCAGGAAATTATTCTTGTGTCTGTCTTGATAAATTATTTTCCAATAAAAATAATAAGTACATTGCATAACGCTATTACATTATCGACACATATATTCAGAATATTAAAATAGAAATGTTTCAATATTCTACTATCCAGGGATCAATATTGCAAACAACCACATATACTTAGCATTAATAAATCAACTGTGATATATTATTTGATTTGCTTCGCCAAAAGCTTCCTCTATCGGCTTAAACAAATGCTCATGCGCAGTAGATGAAACACTATTCTGAGTGGAAGATAATGGTGCATAATAAACTGTAAAGGAAAAGCCAGAAAATACAAGTTTTAATTATGTAAAATTAAAACATTCTTAATCTTTTAAGGAAAAGAAAAGACGAAATTTTTATATGTGGAGCTAGATTATGTTGATTAAGCTCGATAATCTTTGTTCACTTTCATTTTATTTGTGGAAATAGCGAAAGCACCAAACTGAATATTTATAAACAATATTATATATAATGTTTATCAAGAAATGCGTTCTTTCACTATTTCGACCTGCCGTGAAACAGTTATGGGTTCGAGTACTTTCAATACCCCATACTGAGCACTTTTCAGTACCTCCTACTGAGCACTTTCAATACCCTCTACTGAACACTTTCAATACTCCCTACTGAGCACTTTCAGAAAACCTCACTGAGCACTTTCAATACCCTCCACTGAGCACTTTCAATACCCTATACTGAGCACTTTCAGAAAACCCTCGCTGAGCACTTTCAATACCCTCTACTTAGCACTTTCAGAAAACCTCTACTGAGCACTTTCAATACCTTCTATTGAGCACTTTCAATACCCCTACTGAGCACTTTCAATACCCTCTACTGAGCACTTTCAATGCCTCCTACTGAGAACTTTCAATACCCTCTACTGAACACTTTCAATACCCCTTACTGAGAACTTTCAATACCCTGTACTGAGCACTTTCAATACCCTCTACTGAGCACTTTCAATACCCCTTACTGAGAACTTTCAATATCCTCTACTGAGCACTTCTTCAATGCCTCCTACTGAGAACTTTCAATACTTCTCTACTGAGCACTTTCAATACCCCTTACTAGCCAAAGAAAAAACAAGAAGTATGAGATGGCTGAGCGATGAGTTTGAGGCGTTGTAACAATTTGGTCCTCGACGCTGGTGTGGTTCATTGTGCAGTTTTATGTTTAGCAACAAACAAACATGTTATAAATCAAAGCAAAGTATTACAGTACGAGATAGAACAAGAAATGAAACACGTGCTGGTTAAGTGAAAAAAAAATATAAAATAACAGATCATTGTTGGTTGTGTACAGCAACTAGGACAGACAAAATGATTTTGTGTTGTCCCACACATGAACTGCTTTCTCATCGTATAAACAACTGGACAGGACGAATATTATAATGTCGTGTAAAAGCAACTGGACAGAAAAATGTTTAATTCTATTTGTGTGTGTGTGACCAGTAACTGAAAAATATGGGTGTCGTTTACGTATTGAATTACAACTACTATGGCTCAATGTGTTCGTGTCGTGTAGAGCAACTAGATAAATGGATTATTTATTTCGTCGTGTGGTATAACTGGTTTGGTGATTTTATTCAGCGTAGTGCAACGCAACTAGACAGACGAGTTGTTTTTGTGCACTCCTTCTGCCACAACTGAAAATGTTGTTTACGTTGTTCCAATATAACTTGACACGTTGTTTTGTGTCTATGGTAGTACAACTATGTAGATTGATTTTGTGTCTTATAGAATTATTTGTCTAATTATATAATATTACGGAAAAAATAATAATTTATTCTTGAGAAACATCTCACCAACAAAAATAAATATCTCTGGCGAAGCTATTCTATGAGAAACTAACTCATTTGTAAATTACATTACATAAAACTAGAGCAATCCATCTGTAATTTATATTACATAAATCTAAAGAGTCGATTTGTACACTTAACTGGATGGTATTTCTACCTAGTAGCAAGATACGCGATTTTTTTGTCGTATACGGTACAAATAACTTATGGATTGTTTTCCCATCATCCAAACAGTCGCACTGCTGGACTGTTTCACAGTTGTGTAGAGCAATGAGAAAAATGGATTGTTTTTCAGTCGTGTAGTACAAATAGTCAGTGGAAGGTTTCATATCATTCAGTACAACTAGTCAGATGGGTTCCCCCCTCTTGTGGCTCAGCGGTACGTGTGTGGACTCATTACGCTAGAAACCGAGTCTCGACACCAGTGATGGACATAGCACAAATAGTCCATTGTGTTACTTTTTGCTTAAACAACAAACAGATGGGTTATTTTCAGGCTGTGTAGTACAACTAGTTAAATGTATTGTTTTCTCACTGCACTACGAAAGATGCGGACTATTCTCGAGTCGTGTAACGCAGCTAGACGGATTGATGGTTTTCACGACATGTGATATAACTTGATAAGAATGCTTTTCTTCATTGTCACGTAGAACAGTTGGACAGATGGACTGCATTCGTGCTGTAGATTTGGATAGCATGATCGTAGAGTACTATAGCAAGGATACCTGTTTTCGTGTTGTGTACTACAATTAAAATAATTGTTTTATCGTTGTATTGCACAAATATTGTATACAACAATTAGACAGATATATTTAATTAGTATATAAATTTTTTTATTTATTTTTAATTGGTACGACGTAGTAGAAAATAAATAAACAATAATTAGTAGCAAATTAACAAATGGATAATAATATAAGCTGTGAACCAATGAGAACAACTGATATTTAGTCGTCATTACATTACCATGAGACAGATTTATTTTGCCAGGAATACAAAACCGTTAAAAACACCTGATTCTGTATTTAATTTTCAGTTGAACAACTGACGAGAAATGAGACAACCATGCGGTCAGTGGCATTCTATAACATGCCATCTGGCTGTTGCTTGTACAGCATACCTAACACACGGAAGATATTTTGTGGTATCACGCAGATTTCAGCTCGGTGAGCCAACTCTGGAACTCAGAGCTCTCCCACAGGATCGCGCTCACAGTGTATTAAGTAGACGGAATAATTTCTTCTCGTTTCGTGCAACTTTATATATATAAAGAAAGATTGTTTTCACACTCTCTAGCACAAGTTGACACACAGATTGTCTACAAGCCGTGTAGTGCAACATCGTTTTCTACGATGTTGTAGTAAAACAAGACAGATAAGTTGTCTACGATCATGTAGTAAAACAAGACAGATAGATTGTCTACAAGTATAGTAGTACAACAAGACAGGTAAATTGTCTACAAGTAGAGTAGTACAACAAGACAGATAGATTGTCTACAAGCCGTGTAGTAAAACAAGACAGGTAGATTGTCTACAAGTAGAGTAGTACAACAAGACAGATAGATTGTCTACAAGTAGAGTAGTACAACAAAACAGATAGATTGTTTACAAGTAGAGTAGTACAACAAAACAGATAGATTGTCTACAAGTAGAGTAGTACAACAAGACAGGTAAATTGTCTGCAAGTAGAGTAGTACAACAAAACAGATAGATTGTTTACAAGCCGTGTAGTACAACAAGACAGGTGGATTGTCTACAAGTATCGTAGTACAACAAGACAGATAGATTGTCTACAAGTAGAGTAGTACAACAAAACAGATAGATTGTCTACAAGTAGAGTAGTACAACAAGACAGGTAGATTGTCTGCAAGTAGAGTAGTACAACAAGACAGATAGATTGTTTACAAGCCGTGTAGTACAACAAGACAGGTGGATTGTCTACAAGTATCGTAGTACAACAAGACAGATAGATTGTCTGCAAGTAGAGTAGTACAACAAGACAGATAGATTGTTTACAAGCCGTGTAGTACAACAAGACAGGTAGATTGTCTACAAGTATCGTAGAACAACAAGACAGGTAGATTGTCTGCAAGTAGAGTAGTACAACAAGACAGGCAGGCTGGTTTTGCTTCGCTTTGTGTTGTTTAACTTCTGTTTTTATCATATATTTTTTGCATTTTAATAAAATATACTTTCTGTAAACTCTTACAGAAATAGTGACGTCTCTTAAATAAATTGATTTGTTTTAGAATTTTCGTGCAACTTTGCACAAAAGTCATTAGATTATAACTTTCCTTTATTTTGAACTGATAGACCAAAAAGAAGGCAACTAGTCGACAGTATCAATCGGCAATGTTTGGACTGCACGAGCTCTGAGATTCAAAGTCTGTGTGCGCTATCTACTAAAAACATTTGTTAGTACAATATGATTGGATGGTATGAAAATTCGTTTTGTTTGCTAACTTTATGTGTTTGCTCTTTTGATCCATTACTTTAAAACTAATAATTATAGAAATATTAGTGAGGAACGAAGAAAATATCAAAATAATAAGATTACGTGTTATTTCAGTCAGAGCTGCAATTTATTCAACACAGGTTGAATGGCCAGGTCAAAACTGAAGAGCATGGTCATAAAGCGCCCATAGCTAAAATTCAGGGAGTGTGTTTAGTAGTGTATCGTGAGCTGGAACTTTAGCTCTTCCGATACACAGCCCGTCACACCAACCACTTGTAATTGAAAGCTGTTGCATGACAAAGAAATAGGCCCGGCATGGCCAAGCAAGTTAAGGCGTGCGACTCGTAATCTGAGGGTCGCGGGTTCGCATCCCCTTCGCGCCAAACATGCTCGCCCTTTCAGCCATGGGAGTGTTATAATGTGACAGTCAATCCCACTATTCGTTGGTAAAAGAGTAGCCCAAGAGTTGGCGGTGAGTGGTGATGACTAGCTGCCTTCCCTCTTGTCTTACACTACTAAATTAGGGACGGCTAGTGCAGATAGCCCTCGAGTAGCTTTGTGCGAAATTAAAAAACAACAACAAAATAAAAACAAGACAAAGAGATCTCCATTATAAGAGGAAATAAAAAAGGGTATAAAACGGCCCCCCGTTGGTATAGCTGTAAGTCTACGGATTTACAACGTTAAAATTAGGGATTCGATTCCCATCGGTGGACGAGCAGATAGCTCGATGTGGCTTTGCTATAAGAAAAACACACACGCTATAAAATGTGTAAGATGTTTTTATGGTGCAAAATGTTCGATTTTTATGTGTTTTAGAAGAGTCTCGAACAGAGACACTATCCCACGTGATAATTTCAAATAGAATGTTTATTACTTATTTTAGGGCTATGCAATTTGTTGAAGTGTTACAATGCTACAGTTAAATCAATCAACGTAGAAAGTTGTTGTGTCGTATATAAACACGCTTCGAAAACTAACTACCAGTCTAAATTTAGCCCTTAAGGTATGAAATAAAATACTAAGTTATGGTTTTGTTTGATTTTTTACAAGCACAAAGTTACACAATGGGCTATCTGTGCTCTACTCACCAAGGGTCTGAGTCCAGATTTTAGAGCTATAAGCCTTCAGATTTAACACTGAGCCACAAGGGGACTACTCAGTTAAATGACAAAAAGATTCCCACGATGTTTCTGTATATCGCCAACAGGGGTCGCTCATAAAAAAATCCCTATTTTTCTACCATCTGTTCCACTTGAATAAATACTTTCTAAAACCTTCTAATTTTGAAATTGCAAACATCCCACGCATGCTCTATTTAAAAATAAATGAAAATGTTCCAAGTTAGCTGCATAGTTGCTTCACTAAGACTAATAATCGTACTATAAAGATGTATATGTGTGTATCAGATACTCATCGAGAATTGTACGTTTTGTACGGTAAATGGGAACGGTGTGTTTTGTATTAATATTTTTTCTCAAGGAAGAAAATTAATATTTACATATTTTTATAGACTTTTGGCTTCGAATTTTAAAACAAAGACACATTTTTAATCAGTTAGTTAAGTGACTTCACGAACACCTTCCACAAAGCAGGGTGTGCAATTAGCATCTATTTCAATCACTAGGAATTTGATTAGAAGAGAGAATGAAGGAAAGCAAACATTGCATACAGTTTTCACTTTCTCAGTAAGTACATAATATTAAACAGTGTTTTACACTCACGAGCTTCAAAGTCACGTTTTAAGTGGTATGTTTCTGATCTCTTACGAATCAAGTGTTCGAGTATCGCTTGATATCGTACAAATTATACATAATTACTTCTGGTAAGATTGTCACGAATGGGAAATTGACAAATAACGTGTTTAGTTGTTCATACGGTCATCTAATCATAAAATAGTTATCTTTACTATTAGATAACTGTTATTACTTAACGGACTTACAACGTTAGAAATTGGGTTTCGATACTCGTGGTGGACAGAACACAGGTAGCCCATTGTGTAGCTTTGTGTTTAATTTCAAACAAACAAAAACTCTTGTTGACAAAATGTTTAGTTATTTAGACTACGTCATACAGTAATTAATATTTTGGTCAGCAGTGTTCAACCCAAAAGACACCTTAAACGAAACAGCCAGGTGAAAGATCACAATGTTCAGAAACGACTGCCTATAAGCTACTGTTAACCTTATTGAGGTATTAACTGACACACTGATGACGCAACCATAACTTAAGACACGGGAATTGTTAAAACATCGTTGACTCGAACCTTAAATCTCATAGATCACATCTCAGCACACTAAGTGTGTTTCTTGTACAGAACTATTGGGCATACATTCATCGATAATGTTTGTTTGTTTTTGAATTTCGCGCAATATCTACGCTAGTCGTCCCTAAAATGGTAATGTAAGACTAGAGAAAAGGCAGCTAGTTATCACCACCTACCGCCATCTCTCGGGCTACTCCTTTACCAAAGAATATTGGGATTGACCGTCACATTATAAAGCTCCCACGGCTGAAAGGGCGAGAATATTTGGTATGATGGGGATTCGAATCTGCGACCCTCGGATTACGAGTCAAGTGCCTTAACCACCTGGTCATGCCAAGCCATCGATGAAGTCACATTGCTCTACAGGAAGTGTCTTCATATTTCTAAGATAAAATATTTTATGATATGCCGTACACATTACCGTTAAATCAATTCATATTCAAAGAAATATTATTATATGTAAACTTACAAGCTCATGTAAGGACATTGTCAAGAGTGCCACACAAGTGCTTTGCTGAAAGTTTTCTACAAGGACATTGCTGGATGTCACACATCAGAACATTGCTGAAAGATATACACATTGATAATGCTGGAGTTTCACATTGGGACGTTTCTAAAATTCCCACACAGGGACATTGCCGAAAGTCCCATACAAAGCATTGTTGAAAGGGCACTGTTTGAAGACCCATATATTCTCGTAAAGCATACTAAGGTCCTATATTTCTAAAACCACACTATTTTATGCTGACATAACGCTAACGTATAAGTAGATAAGTCGTTATTAACGAATGGATATGGGTCTAAAGTTAAGCCTATTTTATGGTTATTCAAACGGTGATGGACATCTGATATAAAAATCTATATTCTAATCTAATTACATTAAGAACTGAAGTTATTAAGTCAAAACATCGTATATTTCTTTCATTATCAGATCTCGTGGTGTGAAAAGTCAGTGATTTCATTAATGTATTTCAAACAGTTAGTGATTGATAAATTGATAGATAGGACGTCTAGTAGATAATGCAGAAATTTCTCCATGTACAAAATTATAGGTCCTACATGGGCAGGTAGTTAAGGCGCTCGACTTGTAATCTGAGGGCCTCGGGTTCGAATCCTCGTCACACCAAACATGCTTGCCCTTTAAGTCGTAGGTACGCTATAACGTGACTGTAAATCCAGCTATTCGTTGATAAAAGAGTAATCCGAGAGTTACTAGTGAGTGGTGATGACTAGTTGCCTTCCTTCTACTTTTACACTGCGAAATTAGGGACGGCTAGCACAGATAACTCTCTTGCAGTTTTACGCAAAATTCAAAAACAACAGCTAAATTCCAAAACAAAAGGAAGGTAGAGAAAGAATAGGTTTGCCCTATGTTTCACTACGATAAAGATAGGTGATGTGCTTAGTGAAATAAACGTGAGCTGTCAAATAACATTTATTTCTGAATCAAAATTAAGTCATGTAATTAATGGGATGAAAGACAAAACTAAATTATGGGATAAATGTGGTATATATCAAAGTTTATGTACTCGTGGCCGAAAATATTTTAGACAGAGAAATATGAAGTTAAAATTTAAAATAAGAAAACATTAAAATGCTGTGAATGAATTACAAATGGGTGAATCGGCCTTGACGCAACATGAGGAGAATTCTGCACGTTATTGGCTGGGATAATATTAAAATACTTAAACAGGCAACAGAAAAAGAAAGTCTTTAGAATTTCCCAAAATACACAACGCATACAAATATGATTTAGGCCCAGGAGCAATGAAACTAAATTTGTGGAAATCGCTGTTATAAATAAAGCCACGATGATAGCTAATTATATACATAAGTTTACATGAAACTTCGTGGTTTATTCTCCTGAAGATGGTATAATTAATTCCGCCAAAAAAAAAAAAAGAATGTTAAAAGTTTATTCAACTTATTTTTTAAAGCCTTACAAGTAAATTATTCTTTAAGTAAAAAACGTTGATGTCTCGTTTGATTAATTTTATTTAAAATTGCTGGTCAGTTTTTTGCATAAAACCTTAGGACAGAAAATAATATTTAACAGAAACGTTTTGTTACATAGCACATCTGCCTTTACTTACTATTCCTTGATTTATTGGCCCAGAACATGGCCAGGTGGTTAAGATACTCGACTCGTAATCCGAGGGTCGCAGGTTCGAATCCCCGCCACACCAAACATGTTCGCCCTTTCAGCCGGAGGGGCGTTATAACGTTACGGTCAATCCCACTATTCGTTGATAAAAAGAGTAGCACAAGAGTTGGCGGTAGGTGGTGATGACTAGCTGCCTTCCATCTAGTCTTACACTGCTAAATTAGAGACGGCTAGCGCAGATAGCCCTCATGTAGTTTTGCGCGAAATTCAAAACAAGCCAAACTTTACTTTGTTTTTTACCGTAATTTGTTATTTATTTCAGAGGGAATTAATCTCCTGTCCAAATGACTACCATAAATATGACAGTCGCATGGTGTCGCTTGTCTACCTGAATCCCAAATAAGAGAAATAAAGACTCACGTGTCAATTGCTATAATATTAGGCCTAAAAATCACTAAATTAATAAATAAACTTTTGATACCTTTATTTACTCGGGGACATGTCTTTTTTTTCTTTTTTTTTAGACTAGCAAGTAGTAAGTTTTGGTCAGTTTATCAAATGGGGCTTTATATCTACCCTATCTTGAAAAAACAACAACAACTACGGACGACTTGTCACTATAATTAACGGTAGCAAAGATTTGTTCGTAGTTAGATAAATTAGCGATTAGCTAATGTTTTGCATTTTGAGCTACGCATGGTGTTTACGTAAATGTGACAGTTTCGTTATTTGTTTCGAAAAGACGGTCAGTCGCTGTGTGTGTGGCAGGCCGGCTGTCTTTCCTTTGGTCGGCGTTTTAAATTCGGGTTCTCCGGCACACGTGCGGATGTAAGTTGTCGTACGTATTTGATATTCTGGCACATAACTACTGCGATATACTAAAACTATTATTAAATTACTTCATCATAATGTAAATATCTGTAATACTACTCTTGTAAAAAACGATACTTCTGTAACACGTTAAAACACATGTAACATTGAAAATGAATACACGTGAAATTCACTCGAGATTTATTGAGGACTTAGATAGACAAACTATCTTGAAAAAAGTAATATATTGCTAAGAAAAAAAAACACCGTTTATTAAACTACAAAATAGGTCAGTAGCGATATTTTCATCCTGTAAAACCTATTATATTTCTATGCGATTGACTTAAATATTAGGGGAACGGTGAGAGTGCGTTACGTATATCCACAGTATTTTAAATACAACAAGCATGCAAACATATCACTAAATGAGCAAAATATTAGTACAATGCGTACAAAATATTAGTACAATGGTTTGCGTGCCAAGATTCAAATTCCTGACTAAGAATAATCCCTTAAGGTGGCCAAACCTCATGACGTAGTATGACATCACAGATTACAGCCGAAAATACAACGACATAATGATTGTTTGTTTGTTAGTTGAATTTCACACAAAGCTACTCGAGGGCTATCTGTGCTACCCGTTCCTAATTTAGTAGTGTAAGACTAGAGGGAAGGCAGCTAGTCATCACCACCCACCGCCAACTCTTGAGTTACTCTTTTACCAACGAAAAGTGGGATTGACCGTCACATTATAACGCCCAAACGGCTGAAAGGGAGAGCATGTTTGGCGCGACGGGGATGCGAACTGCGACCCTCAAATTATGAGTCGCACGCCTTAACACGCTTGGCCATGTCGGGTCGATGGGTTAATAGTCCATTGTGTAGTTTTGTGGTTAACAACAAAGAATATTTGTATTATATCTGCGATATATTTCTAATCGCAGTTCTAATATAAGTTCTAATCATCAGCAATGTTTAGTTTACTTATGCGTTGATTTATTTGTATCTGTTTTTTATATAGAATTGACTTCAATAAATTATAAGTAACGTTTTAGTCATGACAAATATAACTAGCTTAATTTGGATGAGAAACATCTAATGGTTATTTTATCCAAGTGTAATTATTTCTTTGCTGGGTTTTGCACTAAACCATTCTGTGACTATCTGCACTAACTGTCCCTAATTTAGAAGTGATAGACTAGAGGGAAGGCAGCTAGTCAAAACCACCCATCGCTAAATATCGGGCTATACTTTTTTTACTATTGAATAGTGAATTAACCGTCACGTTATAACGCCCCCACGGCTAAAAGGGTGAGCATCTTCCGTGACAGCACTCGAACTCGCCATCCTGATATTGTAAGTTTGGTGCATTCATTACCACCTCTCTCTAAGTTCGAGCATAATATTACTACGTTCTTTAAAGAATGTGTGGTTCTATCTAAACGAACTACGAAGAGTGTGTGTTTTTCTTTTAGCAAAGCCACATCGGGCTATCTGCTGGGCCCACCGAGGGGATCGAACCCCTGATTTTGCGTTGTAAATCCAAAGACATACCGCTGTACTAGCGGGGGGCAAACTACGAAGAAAGCAATCGAAACACAAAAAATAAACCATCGAAGAAGAATACTATATACATGAAACTTTACTGAATTATTCTCTGTGTAGTGCACATTTCTTGGCAGATGCGTTGTACATATAAACTAAGACGCTCTAGATAAACTATTGAACATAAATTGCTAATACTGTTCTACTTTATTATTTAACAGCGAATATTTCAATACCTGTTTCGTTTTATCTGTTTCTCGTTTTCTCTCTCTCAATCTCTATCTTTCTTCCTCTCTGTCTATCTGTATCAATCTCTGATTATTCGTATGTCTGTTTATCCATCTAAACTTTATAGCCGTGTCCTAGAACTTTAGAAACGACAAATCTAATGTTGCATTATTTTCATAAGCATATACAACACCTGTTCTAGTGTATAAAAGTTTACCTTGGAAGCAAAGACCGTTGTGAAAAGTAGTCCTCACAACAAACATAAGGTAAAAAGGTGTCCACGTATTGTTATATGATAAAACAGTATCCGACTGAAATATTGTTACACAACAATGTAACAGCATTATTAGCCAATCATATTACGTTAATCTTTCATATTCGGTTTTCAAATATATAACCTTGTTTATAACCTTTAGTTTCAAACTAGCAATTGAAATGGACAATTTCGTGAAAAAAAACAACTAAAACGTTTTACACTTCCAATAAAGGATACGCAGTCTTAGCCATGAGAAAACTTTCATCGAACAAAATTGGCGAGAACCTGTTGACAATCACCCGAAGCTAAGACGAAAGTGACTGGTAATTAAAGTTAGATTTTTAACCGCTGTTTTTCTTCTTATATAAAATAAAACTAAGCCATCAAACAATAGGGTTCGTGATATAATCTTATACAAGGCTCAAGTAATTATCTGGCTGTGTTTGAAATAAGATATGTTGCGCGTTGAGGACGTTCGTTAAACTGTAATACTGGGAAAACTGATAAAGGGTGTATGTATATATATATATATATACAAGGCCAATAAAATTCATTAAAAAGTAAGAAAAACTCCTTTTACTTTCTCTATATAACAACTTCCTCTGATATAATGTTATTGCCAGCATATATATACATATTACAGTGTACTTAAAACAACAAAACTAATTTGTAATCCTGGATTTCGTAGTCAAATATGGCCAATGTTAATACGTGATCCTAAGAAAACTGAAGTTTAAAAATATCCATAAGGATACATACATACAAACCCTCCCCTAAAAACACACACACACACACACAGACACAAACACGGATTTTCTTATGAGTTGCAAAACAGTTGTTTAAAACAAACCATTGTTCGGCATATAAAAACACAGAACAACGACTTACGTTATTACATAATTGATAGCTTTATGAATTAAACGAAAATATATCTTATTAACATTTGAGTGTAATGCAACGCTTACGGGTTTCTTTTTTTTTTTCTCAGGCCTAGCTTGATGCTTTATCGTTGCTATAGAAACAGTTTCTCTTAGGCTTAGCTTGATGCTTTATCGTTGCTATAGAAACAGTGACTCTTAGGCTTAGCTTGATGCTTTATCGTTGCTATAGAGACAGTGGCTTTCGTTCTGACGAGCAGTTTAGTTTGCCTTAACCTGCACAGTAGATGGAAATCTAAATGTTAAAAAAAAAATACATGCAAATTCGTGTAAACATTTAACTTCTACTATAATTATAAAACCAAAAGACACGGGAAGTATTATAAGTAAATCTTACAAATTCTAAAGCCAATATATTTTGTTTCTAATAGTCTTAGACTTTGATGTTTCAGTTAAATATCTTGATTAAGTTACTTTGTCGTGATAATTCTTGCAGTGTTCGGAAAAGGGCAATCAAATAAACAAAACCATAAACATTTTTGTGCCGGCATTTTTCCATATTAACTTCGTAATTTGTCCGTGTGTGTGTGCCTGAACGATCGTATACTTTCCTTCTATAGTTGGAACGACCATAACCATAAGACGACCAGAACGTTATCTGAGACTAGTGTTATTATCTTACTTTAAAAAGGGCGGATAAATCTTATGCTAGAAGGTTAGAACTGCTCCTAATTGAGCATGTAAGACTAGACGGATGGCAGCTAGTCAACACATTCCACCGTCAACTATTGGACTAATCTTTTGTAAAGTGATACATGATAACGGCTGAAAACTGCGAGAAACGGCTAAATATTACTTAACCAGAAAGTGAAATAATGATGAGCTCGAATATGTAATAAACAGATAATATGTAATAAACAGATACTATGTAATAAACAGATACTATGTAATAAACAGATACTATGTAATAAACAGATAATATGTAAGAAACAGATAATATGTAATAAACAGATACTAAGTAATAAACAGATACTATGCAATAAACAGATACTATGTAATAAACAGATACTATGTAATAAACAGATAATATGTAAGAAACAGATAATATGTAATAAACAGATACTATGTAATAAACAGATACTATGCAATAAACAGATACTATGTAATAAACAGATACTATGTAATAAACAGATAATATGTAAGAAACAGATACTATGTAAGAAACAGATAATATGTAATAAACAGATACTATGTAATAAACAGATAATATGTAAGAAACAGATACTATGTAATAAACAGATACTATGTAATAAACAGATACTATGTAATAAACAGATAATATGTAAGAAACAGATACTATGTAATAAACAGATAATATGTAAAAAAACAGAAACTATGTAATAAACAGAAACTATGTAATAAACAGATACTATGCAATAAACAGATACTATGTAATAAACAGATAATATGTAATAAACAGATAATAAGTAATAAACAGATAATAAGTAATAAACAGATAATATGCAATAAACAGATACTATGTAAGAAACAGATAATATGTAAGAAACAGATAATATGTAATAAACAGATACTATGCAATAAACAGATACTATGTAATAAACAGATACTATGTAATAAACAGATACTATGTAATAAACAGATACTATGTAATAAACAGATAATATGTAAGAAACAGATAATATGTAATAAACAGATACTATGCAATAAACAGATACTATGTAATAAACAGATACTATGTAATAAACAGATAATATGTAAGAAACAGATACTATGTAATAAACAGATACTATGTAATAAACAGATAATATGTAAGAAACAGATAATATGTAATAAACAGATACTATGTAATAAACAGATAATATGTAAGAAACAGATACTATGTAATAAACAGATACTATGTAATAAACAGATAATATGTAAGAAACAGATACTATGTAATAAACAGATAATATGTAAAAAAACAGAAACTATGTAATAAACAGAAACTATGTAATAAACAGATACTATGCAATAAACAGATACTATGTAATAAACAGATACTATGTAATAAACAGATAATATGTAATAAACAGATAATAAGTAATAAACAGATAATATGCAATAAACAGATACTATGCAATAAACAGATACTATGTAATAAACAGATACTATGTAATAAACAGATAATATGTAATAAACAGATAATATGTAATAAACAGATACTATGTAATAAACAGATAATAAGTAATAAACAGATAATATGTAATAAACAGATACTATGTAATAAACAGATACTATGCAATAAACAGATACTATGTAATAAACAGATACTATGTAATAAACAGATACTATGCAATAAACAGATAATATGTAATAAACAGATACTATGTAATAAACAGATAATATGTAATAAACAGATAATATGTAATAAACAGATACTATGCAATAAACAGATACTATGTAATAAACAGATAATATGTAATAAACAGATACTATGTAATAAACAGATAATATGTAAGAAACAGATACTATGTAATAAACAGATACTATGTAATAAACAGATAATATGTAATAAACAGATACTATGCAATAAACAGATAATATGTAATAAACAGATACTATGTAATAAACAGATACTATGTAATAAACAAATAATATGTAATAAACAGATAATATGTAATAAACAGAAACTATGTAATAAACAGAAACTATGTAATAAACAGATACTATGCAATAAACAGATACTATGTAATAAACAGATACTATGTAATAAACAGATAATATGTAATAAACAGATACTATGTAATAAACAGATAATAAGTAATAAACAGATAATATGTAATAAACAGATACTATGCAATAAACAGATACTATGTAATAAACAGATACTATGTAATAAACAGATACTATGTAATAAACAGATACTATGCAATAAACAGATACTATGTAATAAACAGATACTATGTAATAAACAGATACTATGTAATAAACAGATAATATGTAATAAACAGATACTATGTAATAAACAGATAATATGTAATAAACAGATACTATGCAATAAACAGATACTATGTAATAAACAGATACTATGCAATAAACAGATACTATGTAATAAACAGATACTATGCAATAAACAGATACTATGCAATAAACAGATACTATGTAATAAACAGATACTATGCAATAAACAGATACTATGTAATAAACAGATAATATGTAATAAACAGATAACTACGAATATTTCACACCAGGCGCAGGGTGTCCGAAAATTTTGTTATTTTATTAAGCTCAGATAAAACACCAAGTGGTTAAGGCACTCGACTCGTAATCTGTGGGTAACGAATTCGAATCCCTGTCACACTAAACATGCTCGCTCTTTCAACCGTGAGGGAGTAATAATGTGACGGTCAACCCCCTTATTCGTTGGTAAAAGAGTAGCTAAAGAGTTGACAGTTGGTGGTGATGACTAGCTGCCTTTCCTCTAGTCTTACACTTCTAACTTAGGGACGACTAGCGCTGATGGCCCTCGTGTAGCTTTGAGCGAAATTCCAATCAAACAAAAACAAACAAACAGACAAAACTGGTAATTTAATTTTGTATATACGTGGAATACCACCATGAGAGGTATTTCAATGTAATATTGATTATAACCGCATTAAACTTGAAGGAAACTTATTTGTGTTGATATTATGTGTATTGAACAAAGTTATAGTGTTTTGTTTGTTTTTTACATTTCCTGACTATAATACGTTGAACTTTCAAAGTGAATGTTGAAGGTTTCTTATTTCATTTGTTCATTGTATCAAAGTTAACATGCAACATGTTGGTCCTATTTTACTGAATACTTAACAGTTAACGGAGACAGTCTTAACTGAATAACTAAATATTTAAATATTGGTCCTATTTTACTGAATACTTAACAGTTAACAGAACGGGAGACATAAGAGACAGTCTTAACTGAATAACTAAATATTTAAATGTTGGTCCTATTTTACTGAATACTTAACAGTTAACAGAACGGGAGACATAAGAGACAGTCTTAACTGAATAACTAAATATTTAAATGTTGGTCCTATTTTACTGAATACTTAACAGTTAACGGAACGGGAGACATAAGAGACAGTCTTAACTGAATAACTAAATATTTAAATGTTGGTCCTATTGGCAACCAAAGTTTTTAGAGGTTAATGACACATGGAATTCTTTTCCACATAACTATAGATCTGGTTTAATAAAATGGTGAAGGTAAGAACTGGTTCCTTCAAAATTAATATTCAGTGACCACTCTGAGCCTAAAAATAAGTATATGAAGTTTATGTTCCATACTCATGTTATGTTTATGTTTTATACTTGTGTTATGTTTATGTTTTATATTTATTTTGTGTTTATGTTTTATACTTGTATTATGTTTATGTTTTATACTTGTGTTATGTTCATGTTTTATACTTGTGTTATGTTTATGTTTCATATTTGTTTTGTGTTCATGTTTATACTTGTGTTATGTTTATATTTTATACTTGTTTTGTGTTTATGTTTTTTCTTGTATTATGTTTATGTTTTATACTTGTTTTCTGTTTATGTTTTATACTTGTATTATGTTTATGTTTTATACTTGTATTATGTTTATGTTTTATACTTGTGTTATGTTTATTGTTTATACTTTTTTGTGTTTTTCTTTTATACTTGTGTTATGTTTATGTTTTATACTTTTTTGTGTTTTTCTTTTATACTTGTGTTATGTTTATGTTTTACACTTGTGTTATGTTGATGTTTTCACTTGTGTTATGTTTATGTTTTATACTTGTGCTATCTTTATGTTTTATAATTCTTTTGTGTTATATTTATGTTAAGCGTCATGGAACAATACTTACAACAATAATATCTCTGTTGTCAACTAACACAGTCCTTTTGGACATGATTTCCAACACCTCTTTCATATAAAAATATATGTATAATATAAACTATGTATTTAAATAATCATTGTAAGCATACATAACTGGAATTTTGTGTTATTAATGAATGGTACAATAGCATATAGTAGTTTTAAAACCCCACTGAAATTATGCAGTTGATATATATAAATATATATACAGTTTTTAAATTGCTTGAAAGAGCTACTGTTGCAACTCTATTCATTGTTATACGCGTATAATTTCATTTACGAATAAGTAGTAATGTCATTTAGTCAAAAAAGTAGTTCCTGGCACTCACACGTGAGATTCGTTTATTTTATGTGTTCATACGCAACATAATAAGCCAGTATTAAAATAAACAGCATTATTCTAATGTTTATATAACAATGTACAGTTGTATATGTAATGAGAAACGTTAACCGTTTTAGTCGTCGTTAAGTACAGCTTAACGTGTTAAAATAAACAGTTAGGTGGATTATATTTTGTATAATTTACCAAACAAATACTGTTTCTTCTACCAAAATCTTTATTTTGTGTTATTATTTATGTTTCTTTGCAAATAATCAATATCACTGGTGAGACAAAATCTTGAACTCGCCGCAGGAGAATTACAAATTACAAACTGTTTTCCTTATTGACTGAAACGAACGATACCAGTAAGTAAGTAATGAATTAAAAATAGTTATGAAACGTGTATTATCATATTGAACTTTATAATTAGAGGGTAGGTGATCAGTTTCTCCACAGAATATATCTTACGTGAAACAATCTGGAGTCAGTGATTAATATCTTACTAAATGATACGTGAAACAATCTGGAGTCAGTGATTAATATCTTACTAAATGATACGTGAAACAATTTGGAGTCAGTGATTAATATCTTACTAAATGGTACGTGAAACAATTTGGAGTCAGTGATTAATATCTTACTAAGTGGTACGTGAAACAATTTGGAGTAAATAATAAATATTTTAATAAATTCAACAGTTTAAAATAGTAATGAATAAAAATTAATCTTAAGGAAACAGTTTCAGAAAATCAGTGATGTCGAGAAAACCCACTTGTAGAAAAAACTGTATATGTAAAAACAGCTGGTTTGGGTTGAGAAAATACCTGACGATGAAGGTCGAAACGTTGTTCGCTTCTCTACATAAAATATTTTCTCAACCCAAACCAGCTGTTTTTACATATATAGTTTCAGAAAATGTTTAATCTTAAAAGTGTATATATCTTTTTTTTACATTTTTGAGGAAAATAGTAGAAACATCATATATTAAACAACAAAATAGTAGAAACATCATATATTAAACAGCAAAATAGTAGAAACATCATATATTAAACAAAAAAATAGAAGAAACGTCATGTATTAAACAACAAAATAGTAGAAACATCATATATTAAACAACAAAATAGTAGAAACATCATATATTAAACAACAAAATAGTAGAAACATCATGTATTAAACAACAAAATAGTAGAAACATCATATATTAAACAACAAAATAGTAGAAACATCACATATTAAACAAGAAAACAGTAGAAACATCATATATTAAACAACAAAATAGTAGAAACGTCATGTATTAAACAACAAAATTGTAGAAACGTCATGTATTAAACAACAAAATAGTAGAAACATCATATATTAAACAACAAAATAGTAGAAACGTCATGTATTAAACAACAAAATAGTAAAAACATCATGTATTAAACAACAAAATAGTAGAAACATCATATATTAAACAACAAAATAGTAGAAACATCATATATTAAACAACAAAACAGTAGAAACGTCATGTATTAAACAACAAAATTGTAGAAACGTCATGTATTAAACAACAAAATTGTAGAAACGTCATGTATTAAACAACAAAATAGTAGAAACATCATATATTAAACAACAAAATAGTAGAAACGTCATATATTAAACAACAAAATAGTAGAAACGTCATGTATTAAACAACAAAATAGTAGAAAGATCATGTATTAAACAACAAAATAGTAGAAACATCATGTATTAAACAACAAAATAGTAGAAACATCATATATTAAACAACAAAATTGTAGAAACGTTATGTATTAAACAGCAAAATTGTAGAAACGTCATGTATTAAACAACAAAATTGTAGAAACGTCATGTATTAAACAACAAAATAGTAGAAACATCATATATTAAACAACAAAATTGTAGAAACGTCATGTATTAAACAACAAAATTGTAGAAACGTCATGTATTAAACAACAAAATAGTAGAAACGTCATATATTAAACAACAAAATAGTAGAAACGTCATGTATTAAACAACAAAATAGTAGAAAGATCATGTATTAAACAACAAAATAGTAGAAACATCATATATTAAACAACAAAATAGTAGAAACATCATATATTAAACAACAAAACAGTAGAAACGTCATGTATTAAACAACAAAATTGTAGAAACGTCATGTATTAAACAGCAAAATTGTAGAAACGTCATGTATTAAACAACAAAATTGTAGAAAGATCATGTATTAAACAACAAAATAGTAGAAACATCATATATTAAACAACAAAATAGTAGAAACATCATATATTAAACAACAAAACAGTAGAAACGTCATGTATTAAACAACAAAATTGTAGAAACGTCATGTATTAAACAACAAAATAGTAGAAACATCATGTATTAAACAACAAAATAGTAGAAACATCATATATTAAACAACAAAATAGAAGAAACATCATATATTAAACAACAAAATAGTAGAAACATCATATATTAAACAACAAAATAGTAGAAACATCATATATTAAACAACAAAATAGTAGAAACGTCATGTATTAAACAACAAAATTGTAGAAACGTCATGTATTAAACAACAAAATAGTAGAAACGTCATGTATTAAACAACAAAATTGTAGAAACGTTATGTATTAAACAGCAAAATTGTAGAAACATCATATATTAAACAACAAAATAGTAGAAACATCATATATTAAACAACAAAATTGTAGAAACGTCATGTATTAAACAACAAAATTGTAGAAACGTCATGTATTAAATAACAAAATAGTAGAAACATCATATATTAAACAACAAAATAGTAGAAACGTCATGTATTAAACAACAAAATGGTAGAAACATCATATATTAAAAAACAAAATTGTAGAAACGTCATATATTAAACAACAAAATTGTAGAAACATCATGTATTAAACAACAAAATGACACATTACTCCAACTGAAGGATCGAGCGAGAAATCACTTCTTAATTTCGTGGCGAATAAATCTATGAATTGTGTTTTTATCTTACAATCACTCGTGTCTGTCATGTGTATTATTAATCAAATTATAAGCGAAGTGAACGTATGGTTTGAGAATAGAATTCACATATTAAGCAATTCTAGAACTTATCACAATGTTTTACACGCTATATCAGTCAATCTATCTGTGGGTAGATAGATGGTAGCATCGTAAACATTACTGTCATCGGCTACATATTCATAAATATATGGAAAAGGAATGGAAGCTATTTTTTCTCTGTCGTCCTTTATTTCGAAGCAAATGTATTCGTAAAGTCTGAGAACTGTTATTGAAAAACTAGTCAGGTATAATAAACTTTATCCTGTCTGGTTTTGCCTATATCTAAACATTAAAGTCATGCAAGACATAGAGCACGTTAAACCTTCACTGCACACGGTACGTGGCTAGCATTTCGTGGGGAAAACATGTCTCGGTTGAAAGGAACAAAAATTATGAAAACAAATTCAAGTCACGCTAAAGCAATATAAGTAGTGAGCGTAGCCTTGATGGGCATGATGTTCCATATACATGCATCTTTATGTGTGATCTTTCATAACGATATATGTCAATGTGTTCACTGAAAACAGACATCTCGGACGTTAACAAGAAAAATGAAAAGCTGCATCAGCTGTTAGATGTGTGTGATAGAGATAAGCCTAATTATTTTGGTATTTTCAATCTGAACAGCTCTTATGCGACACGTGGTTAAACAAAAAGCCCTGCGACTCCAGAGTTGACACATGGTTATCCCTATTGTAGAGAAGGTAGCTAGTCAGCAACATTCTATATCTATAGAGATTTTAATCAAACAGTGGAGCTGACTACCAAGGTTATAACATCACCACATCTGAAAGTGTAAAGCGTGCTCAAGCCTTGGAGTTATCGGTATGCAGCCGACAGCTAGAAGCTATTCCTCTCGAATTATTTCATTTATTATGTATTCCTAGTATATACGTATTTAAACTAAGAGGAAACTAAGCTGCCGGTTACAGCTATTTATAGTTATTACAAAATTAAAGTTAATCTTTATAAGGGCGAATTTAAGCTGGCCATTTGCTTGAAAATCGATATAGAAATATCAAAATATATATCATGCAGATTCGTTGTAATAATGTATACTAAGTGTAAACAGAAAACGACATTTTATGATACATTGAAAGATAAAGTCTTTATGAGTTGTTTCAGCTCCTTTGTTTTGGTAACGCTGTTTTCATCATCAGATAGCACCTGTCCTAGTACAAGCCTCAATGATGAAAAATGAGTTATCCATAATCTATAACACCATCACAAACGTTATTTTTACATAAATTCATACAAATTGTCGTCAACAATATGACAAAAACGTCTCACGAGTACACGTCAAGACAAGTGGGGGTTTGTGGTTTCTTACTGCTACAAGACCTTGCCTTTCAAGTTATTATCTACTCTACTTTTGTACACCATCTTTGTAGTATGATCTTCAATTTATTATCTACTCTACTTTTGTACACCATCTTTGTGGTATGATCTTCAAGTTATTATCTACTCTACTTTTTGTACACCATCTTTGTAGTATGATCTTCAAGTTATTATCTACTCTACTTTTGTACACCATCTTTGTGGTATGATCTTCAAGTTATTATCTACTCTACTTTTGTACACCATCTTTGTAGTATGATCTTCAAGTTATTATCTACTCTACTTTTGTACACCATCTTTGTGGTATGATCTTCAAGTTATTATCTACTCTACTTTTGTACACCATCTTTGTGGTATGATCTTCAAGTTATTATCTACTCTACTTTTGTACACCATCTTTGTAGTATGATCTTCAAGTTATTATCTACTCTACTTTTGTACACCATCTTTGTAGTATGATCTTCAAGTTATTATCTACTCTACTTTTGTACACCATCTTTGTAGTATGATCTTCAAGTTATTATCTACTCTACTTTTGTACACCATCTTTGTAATATGATCTTCAAGTTATTATCTACTCTACTTTTGTACACCATCTTTGTAGTATGATCTTCAAGTTATTATCTACTCTACTTTTGTACACCATCTTTGTAGTATGATCTTCAAGTTATAATCTACTCTACTTTTGTACACCATCTTTGTAGTATGATCTTCAAGTTATTATCTACTCTACTTTTGTACACCATCTTTGTAGTATGATCTTCAAGTTATTATCTACTCTACTTTTGTACACCATCTTTGTAATATGATCTTCAAGTTATTATCTACTCTACTTTTGTACACCATCTTTGTAATATGATCTTCAAGTTATTATCTACTCTACTTTTGTACACCATCTTTGTAGTATGATCTTCAAGTTATTATCTACTCTACTTTTGTACACCATCTTTGTAGTATGATCTTCAAGTTATTATTTACTCTACTTTTGTACACCATCTTTGTAGTATGATCTTCAAGTTATTATCTACTCTACTTTTGTACACCATCTTTGTAATATGATCTTCAAGTTATTATCTACTCTACTTTTGTACACCATCTTTGTAATATGATCTTCAAGTTATTATTTACTCTACTTTTGTACACCATCTTTGTAGTATGATCTTCAAGTTATTATCTAGTCTACTTTTGTACACCATCTTTGTAATATGATCTTCAAGTTATTATCTACTCTACTTTTGTACACCATCTTTGTAGTATGATCTTCAAGTTATTATCTACTCTACTTTTGTACACCATCTTTGTGGTATGATCTTCAAGTTATTATCTACTCTACTTTTGTACACCATCTTTGTAGTATGATCTTCAAGTTATTATCTACTCTACTTTTGTACACCATTTTTGTAATATGATCTTCAAGTTATTATCTACTCTACTTTTGTACACCATCTTTGTAGTATGATCTTTAAGTTATTATCTACTCTACTTTTGTACACCATCTTTGTAGTATGATCTTTAAGTTATTATCTACTTTACTTTTGTACACCATCTTTGTGATCGTTATCCTCAAGTTATGTTACATTCTCTGTTTCTTTTGTTTTTATTTTTCCTTCACTGAATTATTTGATACTTGTGTTCATGTTTTGAAGGTTTAACTATGTTAGTACGCTTGCTTTGACCTGAGTTCGTAATTAACTTATGTTATTGAATTATTCTATTAACATTTAACATTTTTACACTATACAGATATTACAAACCTCCTAGAGCTAAAATATACTTTGTTATATCAGGTGTATTATAGTGGTTTTGTGGTACACTATATGGAGATTAAGAATAGTAAATTTGGGGTTAAAATAACACATCTAAAGTTAAATAGACGTCTTCAAAGCAAATTACTGACTGTTTAAAAAATCTATTAATTTTGTTCGAATTTCCGGCATATTAAAGCGTGCATAAAGGGCGTTTTATTCATATTTTCTGTGTCATAAGGAAAATTTGTTTTTACTGTTAAAGGTTTATGATCTCACGTGGATACATCTTCACGTTTATTTTCTATAACTGAGAACTCTACGTCACGAAACACGTGGCATGGTTCCGGGAAGGAAAAGCGGGTTCAGTTTAAAACCGAACTGAATTTTTAATCATCTGCTAATTATCTCATAAGAATATTATGTTGGACTTGAAACAAAATTTGCTTAAGGCTTTACTAAGCAGGTGGAAAATCTTCATTTATTTGTACCACTACTTCTGACGTGTTGCTACGTCTTTCAAACCCATTACAGCAAGTCAAAAATTCGAGTGACGCTTTTGTTTTTAACTTACAAAGTAACAACATAATATATTCTAGTAAAAACAATCTCTCAAAAGTTCAAGAAATTGTTATATATTTTTGACACATCTGGAGCATGTATGTTACGCTAATTCAGATCTTTGCTTGTATATAACACATCTTATGTTCGTAGATTGGTGCATAAATAATACGTATATGATGTTTCCTGTTTTATAACATTATGGTTTAGCTTATAGTATTTGTTCTTAACCAAACAGCCACTAACATGTACACGATTTCAGATCTCATCCAATTAACATCGGTTCATTTCGTTTGCGTCAAATCCAATACCTTGCGTAAACTATCACTCTTGTACGGTTTGTGTTCCTTTGCGTCATTTTAGTTTTTTTAACAGTCGAGGGTTAATAAATAATCTCAATTTTAAAAATTATAAGTGAAAATGAAATGTTAGCTCCTTCTGGCACGATTGTTTTTCCTCACTAGTTGCGAGATTGTTTAGGTATGTCCTTAGTATAAGACGTGTATCTAACTAATAATAAACGTGGTTCATCCTGCAACAAATCCATGATCACTTAAATGTGGCAATCAGTGAATAAAAAGGCCTAAATGGTCTTTTGCACTCAAAAACAAATCGTTATAAATGTCTTTATATCCCTAGCTTACTTTACGAAAAAATCGAAGTATTATAAACATAATTGTTGATTCATCTACAGGCATATAACACCTATTGTTGTTTGAAGTTCATTAGTTATACAATAATTATTATGTTATACTATCACGTATAAAGTGGTTATTTAACAATACGTTTGTATTACACTTTACTCTTCTGTATCATTACAACGTTTTTAACTGAAAAGTAATCTTTCACATCAGTTTGTGTATATAACTTTTAAAAAGTAACACAACTACTAAACTGGTAAAGGAAAAGGTAGTTACCAAGACTCTGATTTAGAAATCTGTGTTACGTAATTTAGATCTCGCAACAGTTTACAATGGTCTGGTTATAAGTATAACATGGAAACAAAATAAAATTGTTTTAGTGTTTAACCACCAGAACCATATGTGTTTGATTTTTATTTATTGTCATAACTGTCCGCTAACATCCTAAAACACTTTACGTGTTTGATATGTTACTTTCCACTAGTAACCTTAAACACTTTACGTGTTTGATATGTTACTTTCCACTAGTAACCTTAAACACTTTACGTGTTTCATATGTTACTTTCCACTAGTAACCTTAAACACTTTACGTGTTTCATATGTTACTTTCTACTAGCAACCTTAAACACTTTACGTGTTTCATATGTTACTTTCCACTAGTAACCTTAAACACTTTACGTGTTTGTTATGTTACTTTCCACTAGTAACCTTAAACACTTTACGTGTTTCATATGTTACTTTCTACTAGCAACCTTAAACACTTTACGTGTTTCATATGTTACTTTCCACTAGTAACCTTAAACACTTTACGTGTTTCATATGTTACTTTCAACTAATGACCTAAAACACTTTGCGTGTTTGATATGTTACTTTCCACTAGTAACCTTAAACACTTTACGGAGTTTGATATGTTACTTTCTACTAGCAACCTTAAACACTTTACGTGTTTCATATGCTACTTTCTACTAGCAACCTTAAACACTTTACGTGTTTGTTATGTTACTTTCCACTAGTAACCTAAAACACTTTACGTGTTTGATATGTTACTTTCCACTAGTAACCTTAAACACTTTACGTGTTTCATATGCTACTTTCTACTAGCAACCTTAAACACTTTACGTGTTTCATATGTTACTTTCTACTAGTGACCTTAAACACTTTGCGTGTTTGATATGCTACTTTCTACTAATGACCTAAAACACTTTACGTGTTTGATATGTTACTCCACTAGTGACCTTAAACACTTTACGTGTTTCATATGCTACTTTCCACTAGCAACCCTAAAACACTTTACGTGTTTGATATGCTACTTTCTACTAACAACCTAAAACACTTTGCGTGTTTGATATGTTACTCCACTAGTGACCTTAAACACTTTACGTGTTTCATATGCTACTTTCCACTAGTAACCTAAAACACTTTACGTGTTTGATATGCTACTCCACTAGTAACCTAAAACACTTTACGTGTTTGATTATGTTACTTTCCACTAGTAACCTAAACACTTTACGTGTTTGATATGTTACTCCACTAGTAACAATAAACACTTTGCGGGTTTGATATGTTACTTTCTACTAGCAACCTTAAACACTTTACGTGTTTCATATGCTACTTTCTACTAGCAACCTAAAACACTTTACGTGTTTGATATGTTACTTTCCACTAGTAACCTAAAACACTTTACGTGTTTGATATGTTACTTTCCACTAGTAACCTTAAACACTTTACGGAGTTTGATATGTTACTTTCTACTAGTAACCTAAAACACTTTACGTGTTTGTTATGTTACTTTCCACTAGTAACCTAAAACACTTTACGTGTTTGATATGTTACTTTCCACTAGTAACCTTAAACACTTTACGGAGTTTGATATGTTACTTTCTACTAGCAACCTTAAACACTTTACGTGTTTCATATGCTACTTTCTACTAGCAACCTAAAACACTTTACGTGTTTCATATGCTACTTTCTACTAGCAACCTAAAACACTTTACGTGTTTGATATGTTACTTTCTACTAGCAACCTAAAACACTTTACGTGTTTGATATGTTACTCTCCACTAGTAACCTAAAACACTTTACGTGTTTCATATGTTACGTTCTACTAGTAACCTAAAACACTTTACGTGTTTGTTATGTTACTTTCCACTAGTAACCTTAAACACTTTACGTGTTTGATATGTTACTTTCTACTAGCAACCTAAAACACTTTACGTGTTTGTTATGCTACTTTCCACTAGTAACCTTAAACACTTTACGTGTTTGATATGTTACTTTCTACTAGCAACCTAAAATAATTTACGTGTTTGTGATGTTATTTTCCACTAGTAACCTTAAACACTTTACGTGTTTGATATGTTACTTTCCACTAGCAACCTAAAACACTTTACGTGTTTCATATGTTACTTTCTACTAGCAACCTAAAATACTTTACGTGTTTGTTATGTTATTTTCCACTAGTAACCTTAAACACTTTACGTGTTTGATATGTTACTTTCCACTAGTAACCTAAAACACTTTACGTGTTTGTTATGTTACTCCACTAGTAACCTAAAACACTTTACGTGTTTGTTATGTTACTTTCTACTAGCAACCTAAAATACTTTACGTGTTTGTTATGTTACTTTCTACTAGCAACCTAAAATAATTTACGTGTTTGTGATGTTATTTTCCACTAGTAACCTTAAACACTTTACGTGTTTGATATGTTACTTTCCACTAGTAACCTAAAACACTTTACGTGTTTCATATGTTACTTTCTACTAGCAACCTAAAATACTTTACGTGTTTGTTATGTTATTTTCCACTAGTAACCTTAAACACTTTACGTGTTTGATATGTTACTTTCCACTAGTAACCTAAAACACTTTACGTGTTTGTTATGTTACTTTCCACTAGTAACCTAAAACACTTTACGTGTTTGTTATGTTACTTTCTACTAGCAACCTAAAATACTTTACGTGTTTGTTATGTTACTTTCTACTAGCAACCTAAAATACTTTACGGGTTTGGTTTGTCAGATTACAGAAAGCAAAAAAACAACAACTCTAAGTTTAGTGAATGTAAAAATCATTCTTGAGGCTGAAATCAATAACGCTTTCATTGACATAGATAAGAACCAGATATATGACAAAATTTAAATGAAACTTTACAAACTTGTTTATAAGCTGTACAAACAACAATAGCAAAGTTATCCTAAAGCTTGAAACTTCGTCAAAAAAGTGCTATTGGAAAAAGAAGTCTTAATAAAAAAAATCTAACTCTTAAAATGTCAAACTGTTCTAAGTGAAACAGTTGTAACTATTAAAATGCTAAGCTATTCTAGATGAAAAAACTTGTAAGTGTTAAAATGTTAAACTGTTTTAAATAAAACAGCTGCAACTGTTAAAATGCCAAACTATTCTAAATGAAACAGTGGTAACTGTTAAAATGCCCAGCTTTTTAGATGAAAAACTTGTAGGTGTTAAAATGCCTAGCTATTTTACATGAAAAACTTGTAGGTGTTAAAATGCCTAGCTATTTTACATGAAAAGCTTGTAGGTGTTAAAATGATAAGATCTTTGTTTATCTTTGTATCAAATCTAATCTTCCTGAGTTATTGAACTGAATTACTGTATTACCGAGTTCTTACAGAAACTTACCCACAAATATGTGATCGTCAGTTAAGATAATAAAACTCCTCCATATGTTAAATATCTGTTTTCTTGCGACCCATAAAAGAGTTATATTTTCAATTATTCGACGAAACAATAGAGATACCTAAATTATAATAGATCACTATACTGCATACATACATACATATGTATATATTACTTATAATGTGGTTAGAAATAAAAATTGGTGAAATAGAAGGAGAAAAGGGGGTCATATCGAGTTAATAGTTAATATAGCATAAACTCACCCCACGCAAGATAAATTGTTCGTTCACTTCAGTCCGTCAGTTTTCTCAGTTTGAGGATAGCATCCGTTTCCAACAGAATTTTAAGGTACGAATTTCAGGGATAGTGAGTCCCGTATTGTTAGCTAGGAGAGAATAAATCAACGTTGCTAAGCCCCGACCTCTTGCTAGCCTATTGGCCGCTACAAAACTGTCTGCCACCAGCTAGACAAAGAAAAACAGAGCTATGTCGTTCTTGTATGACATTCTGAACACTGATTTATTACATATGCATTCTTTCCCTTGACGATCGGGAACTGTGTTTGTTCACTTAAGTTTTTTGCAAACTCTGTTTTCTTCTTGTTTAAGGGTTTAAAACACTGAGATTATCACGTGTAAAGGAAGGTTTAAGACATATTATCATGCCTCAGATTAGTGAATTTCACGACTAACTAAGGACGGTCAATTGTTGTTCAACCAATCGCACGAGTCGGTACAAACTTAGCATGGCGTTAAAGTGTGCCTTTAAGAATGCAATAGAATCGTATTAAATTTTACACTGACTAAGATAAAAGTAAAACGGTAAAAAAGTACGATTCAGAGAGAGAAAAAAATGTGCCTTATCTGATTATAGGCTGATAGCACGTAATGATATAAACATGATAGAAATTATTTAATTTACGTTGTTAAAGATGGTTACAACATAGTAACAAAATATTGTATAATGCTGTTTTTATCTCAAGTAAAACACTTTACTTATAAATGGTAATAATTACTTAAAACGGTGCTAGTTGTTCATTAGTGTCATATCTTTGTTTGTCCTTTAAACTTTTATTATGAGAAGGTGTATTACCTGATCAAAACAATTTATTTTCTTTCGTGCAGCCACGTGTCGGGAAATAGACACAAGGTGTTTAACTCTTCTAATTATGCCCTCCCACCGATAGCATCAGAGGCAAGTTTGGGGTCTTGTAAACTAAAATTCGAGTTTCGATTCCAGTAATGGAGACGGGTTTACGCTTAAAATAACCAAGGATCTTGTAGTTTGTGTAAGATATAGCTAAATAAATTCGTTTATCCTAACTTTATCATGTCCAAAAAAGTACTTCAAATACTGTTTAGGAAATAAATATACCGTTAAAATGACTCATGATCCATAAAGCTGTATTTCAGTTAATTAAGTATATATTTATTTCAAGAAAATAAATCTATTCAAAGGAATTTCTAATGACTCAAATCCAGTTTCATACAATTAGCTACGAAGTGGCTTGATTGTTGCTTTTGAATATTCGTGTATTCCGTTAAATGCAAACTTTACAACAATGGCTCAAATTTCAAAACCTTTTTTTATTAAATTAATTATAATTTTCAGTTTTAAAAGTTAACGTCGTAGATAATACGTCTTTGTTGTTCTTGTATTTTTTCTCTTCTTTTTAAAAATACTTCGAATTCTTCATTGACCAACGTATTGACTTGGATTCAATGTTTTATTTGGTTTTTATAACTTGCGTACAATTTTTCACTCTTAATGAGTCTTTAGCTGAATGACCTTTTCTAATAAAGATTTGAACATTTTACTCTAATATAATACTGTCATGTCTTACACATTCATAGAGCAATAAAGACATCAAATATTTCTGGAATTACGGCCGAAAATGTCGTTAACAACAAAAGTATGACTAATGATTCGATGATATAAACTTTTTTATACCTTGGAATTTAAGAATTTGAATTCCTGTTGTTCTTATATACGTTTTCTTTCTCCATTCTTTTAGTATCTAAGCAACTCCCTCTATTTATTTTTTCAACCTGTATGACAAAAAAGAGGCGTTGGAATACAAACCAGTCAAGGAAACAATTGGTCAGAATATTAACAACAGCCATTACAGTACAGAAAACGGATACCTTATTGGCCAAAGGAAATTGATAGACGTCTCTGGTACGTAAAATCTGACACGCCTCCCGCGTGGTAATATACGTATTAATAATGATAGCCTAGTTTGAATTCCATGGGTTTGCTACTGTAACGTATTTCAAAAGTTCGAAGAATCGATATGATGTACTTAGCAGCCGTTGGTTTGAAAGTTAATTGGTAGCCTTTGAAATCTATAAGTACGGATATACTCTTGATTAAAGTTTTTAATAGATTTTCATGAAGACAGATCAAAAGAAAAAATACAGACTGGATATGTTAATAATAACAGTATTACAGTGTAATACAATTTTACCTTCAGCATTGGATGGAAGTCATGCCTTTGAAGGCTTAATTGTTATTACGTCGCACGGTAAACCGAAATCGGATTAGTTTTGTTTTTGGTTTTTTTTTTGTTTGTTTGTTTTGAATTTCACGCAAAGCTACTCGAGGGCTATCTGCGCTAGCCGTCCTTAATTTAGCAGTGTAAGACTAGAGGGAAGGCAGCTAGTCATCACCACCCACCGCCAACTTTTGGGCTACTCTTTTACCAACGAATACTAGGATTGACAATCACATTATAACACCCCCACGGCTGAAATGGCGGGCATGTTTGGTGCGACCGGGATTCGAACCCGCAACCCTCGGATTACGAGTCGAACGCCTTAACACGCTTGGCCATGCTGGGCTTAAAATCGGATTAAAGATAGACTTAGGAAATTCGGTAAGTCGCTTCTTCGTGTGAAAATTAAAGGTTTCTTTGTTTGTAAATTACACCAAATTTACAGACATAATATTAATCGCGTTTACAATTGAAACATATCACTTATTCTAATCGCATACCAATTTTACAGATAAAAATGTTTGTTTTTTCGAAAAATAATAGTTACAATATTGTAGATAAATACATAATTATTACAAGCAGTGTTTTAATGTTTTTAACTGGGTTATTTTCAGTCAAGAGAAAATGGTAGAAGCAACTTGAAGAGAACATAACTAAGGAAATACGCAACATGTTCGTTGGAAAGGTCAGTCTATATATACTTAGTGCATAATATAATACAGTTAGTTTTGTTTTAATCTAATTTTGTTTTCCGTTTGACTCTGTTCGTTCATTCTTTTACAGAAACTTTGTGCAAGAATTTTACACTTTTAAAATTCATCCCTAGATTTACCCTAATTTAAACGTTACCTGTAGGTATTTCAAAACATACAAATTAAAATACACAAACAAACACGCGAGACCAGTTTGAGGCTCATGTCGTTTTATTTTGTTTTGGTTGTTGCAAGACTTTTATTGTTTAAGTATATTATTTTCTGTTCTCTTGCACATTAATGAACTTATAAGATGCGTTATGCTCTTTATATTATCTGTATATAATATTATAACAAGACATTATAATTTAACATTATTAAGTTCGCTATTTATTATCTTGAATTATCGAAGCACGAAGTATGCGATCAGAAACAAACTACTGACGAAAGTCTGACGAAAGTGAAGGGACGACATAAACCAATAAAAAACAACGTCCAGCAAATTACAGTACGACAAAGCAGGTTAACCCTTTATTGTACATCAAACAGACAGTCTGGCGGGAAGCAACACGTAACGATTTACGTATCTGCACGCGTATAATTTTTCCATATCCGCCGTATAATACATCGATCATTTAAACCGTTCACAACCTAAAGACGGTGTCTGTATTAACTAGGATACATAACTAGGATACATCGGTGAGATACGGATATAACCCAATCAAATTTGAAAGTTTTCAAAAGTGAAATGTAATTCTCTATGAAAATATATTAAAATAAATTATAATCAAATGTAATGTAAAAAGAAAGATATTATATATAACATAGTTTTACCTGGATTAGTGAGCAAAAGAGAGAGATTATATATAATATTGTTTTACCTGGATTATTGAACAAAAGAGAGATTATATATAATATTGTTTTACCTGGATTAGTGAACAAAAGAGAGATTATATATAACGTTGTTTTACCTGGATTAGTGAACAAAAGAGAGAGATTATATATAACATAGTTTTACCTGGATTAGTGAGCAAAAGAGAGAGATTATATATAATATTGTTTTACCTGGATTATTGAACAAAAGAGAGATTATATATAATATTGTTTTACCTGGATTAGTGAACAAAAGAGAGATTATATATAACGTTGTTTTACCTGGATTAGTGAGCAAAAGAGAGAGATTATATATAATATTGTTTTACCTGGATTATTGAACAAAAGAGAGATTATATATAATATTGTTTTACCTGGATTAGTGAACAAAAGAGAGATTATATATAACGTTGTTTTACCTGGATTAGTGAACAAAAGAGAGAGATTATATATAACATTGTTTTACCTGGATTAGTGAACAAAAGAGAGAAATTATATATAACGTTGTTTTACCTGGATTAGTGAACAAAAGAGAGAGATTATATATAACGTTGTTTTACCTGGATTAGAGAACAAAAGAGAGAGATTACATATAACGTTGTTTTACCTGGATTAGAGAACAAAAGAGAGAGATTACATATAACGTTGTTTTACCTGGATTAGAGAACAAAAGAGAGAGATTATATATAACGTTGTTTTACCTGGATTAGTGAACAAAAGAGAGAGATTATATATAACGTTGTTTTACCTGGATTAGTGAACAAAAGAGAGAGATTATATATAACGTTGTTTTACCTGTGAACAAAAGAGAGAGATTATATATAATATTGTTTTACCTGTGAACAAAAGAGAGAGATTATATATAACGTTGTTTTACCTGTGAACAAAAGAGAGAGATTATATATAACATTGTTTTACCTGTGAACAAAAGAGAGAGATTATACACAACATTGTTTTACCTGGATTAGTGAACTTGTAGGATATCGATAGCTCCTGACAAAGCTTTTATAGTGAAATATTGAGCTAATAAGGTCAAAGTCTGGAGACAGAGGTCGTGGTTTTATTTACTTTTATATAAATGTTTCATGATAAACTCCAGTTTGTGTTAAACAAACAAAAGAGTTATAATTATTACATTTGAAGACTTATAAAGTTTTTAGCCCATATAATAACAATAGAAAGTGGTTATCGTCCTCTCCTTTGTGGCACAGTAATATGTCTGCCGACTCACAGCACCCGCAATCATGGTTCAATACTCCTACTGGGAAGAGCATAGATAGCACATTTTGTAGCGTTGTGCTTAATTAAAAAACACACACACACAAAACCTCTCGCGGAAAAATGTTTAGTTATTTAGATTATGTCATATAATGATTGATATTTTAGTCATTACTTAATATTCAACCTAAAAGACACCTTACACGAGTTTCGGTAGGTGTGATGGACAAAGCACAGATAGCCCAATGCGTATCTTTGTGCGTAATTCGAAACGAAGGAAACAACAAAAAATAAAGCGATTATATTTTTAAACAAACGCATATATATCTATTATATCTTCAAAAGGATATTTGTTGTTGGGGAACTAGATATCACCAACAACATAGTAAAGAATCATATGTTTTATTTATGAAAGTCTGAATATAAGAAGCGTATTATTGAACGAAACAACTGCAAACTAATCTCTTCTGGATGTAGTTCACTGCTGTTCGTAATATATTAACTACGTAAGAATACGTAAACACAAATGTAATACATTTAGCGTGTTTCTGATAAAGTAGTGTCACCCAGGAGAGAACTTGTGTTTAGATATTATCTTACTAAATATTATTCTTTTTTTATGATTATCCGGTACATGTGTCTTTTATTAATGTATGTACGCAACATATGATGTCTTTTATTAATGTATGTACGCAACATATGATGAATAATGTTTTGTTTATTAAATCAATGTCTTTATATTTTGGAAATGAAAATTTCATTCATAAAATTTTAACAGCCTTAATTTGCTTTGTGGTATCTCTAGTTAAACTAGGAGTGAAAATATATCTTGTTTTGTAGTAATACCAGTTAAACTAGAAGTAAAAGCACAAATCTTTAAGTTTAAATACTGTAAACAACTCTTTATTTGTGGGTTATTTACACTTATGCTTAAGTCACAAGGCAGGATAGCGCAAATATAAACCCCAAATAAATTCATGTTTTATAGTGGGATTTTCTAAACACGACCTCTGCTGTTCTGCATGTGAACTATTGCGCTCACAACTAGGAACCAAAATTATCGCTATCTCACCAGATAGCGATAAGTCTGCGGACTTAAGCACTATATTCAGGGCTTCGATTCCACATTGTGGACACAGTAGATAACCAACTGTGGCTTCGCTCTGCAAAACAAACGAATCAACCAGAACGTCTCTCCGTGACTTCAGTTTAATGTGAGATTCGACATAAACTACAGGACTTTGCAACAAGAGAAATGTCTTTAAACAACATGTCTTCCTTCCATGATATTCAACACGTTTTCATGGTTTCGTTACGAAATACTCTCGTTATATCAAAGATATAAGTAAAATGAAACAATGTGAGAAGAAAACTAAAGAAATACGAGAATGTCATGGTAGTAATACATTTGTTCCACACATGAGTTTCTCCGATATGGTCGTTTCACCCATGTTTCATGGCTGAGTTTTACCAACACAACCGTATCTTGGATATTTCCTGGTGGAGTTTCACCAGTGGGATCGTTCCTTTTGTATTTCGTGTCTGAGTTACAGGTTTAAATTTTGAAAAGAAATAGAAAAAATTCAACAACATCTGTTTATTCTCACATTGTCCCATTCTGGTTCGATTCCCCTCGGTGGGCCCAGCAGATAGCCCGTTGTGGCTTTGCTAAAAGAAAAACACACACGCCCATTCTGGTTACGTGGAGTAGAAAGAATCGTATGCGGTTACCACCTGTTTTTCAGATGACATCTCTAGCTAATACAGTTATCCACACTATCAGGATATAGTAACACTACGATGAAGAACTACCTAAGCCTTCTCATTGTTTTAGTACTGGTTAGTCCCATACGACGACCAAGCGCGAACTTAAGAAATACACACAATGGCGTATTTGACAATATCTTATAGTATGCTAAACTTCTTTGCTCATTACAAAACAACAAAAAAAAAAAACAGACTAATTATACTGTTAAAATATGCTGTAAAATTCACATTAAAATTCTGGTGGGATCTGGAACTCAAGACATGTTTGGCGCGTAATCAGTATTAAAGAGAAGTGTAACATTGCCGGATTGTTAAAACCAGAAAATCTTGACACCTGGTGTGACAGGTACCTTGGAGTTGAGCTTTGTCTATTCTCATCAAGTCTAGGTCTAAAAAAAAATTAGCCTTAAGAAAAAGTAGAATAAAACGTTATTGTTTTTTAATTTAAGAAAGGTGTTATTGTTTTTAATTTAAGAAAGGTGTTACTGTTTTTTTAATTTAAGAAAGGTGTTATTGTTTTTAATTAAAAAAAGGTGTTATTGTTTTTAATTTAATAAAAGTGTTATTGCTTTTCATTTAAAAAAGGTGTTATTGTTTTTAATTTAAGAAAGGTGTTATTGTTTTTAACTTAAGAAAAGTGTTATTGTTTTTAATTTAAGAAAGGTGTTATTGTTTTTAACTTAAGAAAAGTGTTATTGTTTTTAATTTAAGAAAGGTGTTATTATTTTTAATTTCGCTCAAAGCTACACGAGGGCTAATTGAGCTGCTTAGAAAGATGTTCAAGAAAAGTACATTCCAAAAGAAAACGTTCCGTAGAAAACAAAAGCCTTAACAAAGAAAGAACACCAAAAACTGAATGGGGTTAATAAGTAGAAAAGTAAATACAAAACAAAAGCCATTGCAATGTAACACCAATCAGTTCCTGCGTCCGCCCAACGTTTTTACATAGTAACAGAACTGAACTTAAGGAAAGGCAACAAGTAAAGACAGCTAGTTTAGGAAATTACAGTGGACCGAAACAAGTAAAAACAGGCGGTAAATAAAATAATAATAAACTGACCGGATTTGTTATCGTACCTAAAGTTCGTGGTGTAATAATAAACCTAAACAGATACATGTAAAAATAGTCGGCAAAGAAAATGACATTAAACTAACCGGATCTGTTATCATACCTAAAGTTCGTGGTGTAATAATAAAATTACTTCTAGTAAAGAAAATTACGTCACGCCAGATAGAGCAAGTTCTCGCTGTTAGAACACGAAACATAAACACAAACAAATTGTTTGTCTATTTGTTTAAGTTCGCTTCTTTAACTAAAAACTGGAAGATGTTTATCCGAACTAACCAGAAACCTTTATAATGATTTTAACCATTTAATTTATTTCACATTTATAAGTAGAACAAACAACAATGGGCCCGGCATGGCTAAGCGCGTAAGGCGTGCGACTCGTAATCCGAGGGTCGCGGGTTCGCGCCCACGTCGCGTTAAACATGCCCACCCTCTCAACCGTGGGGGCGTATAATGTGACGGTCAATCCCGCTATTTGTTGGTAAAAGAGTAGCCCCAAGAGTTGGCGGTGGGTGGTGATGACTAGTCTTACACTGCTAAATTAGGGACGGCTAGCACAGATAGCCCTCGAGTAGCTTTGTGCGAAATTTCAAAACAAACAAACAAACAACAAATTGGAAATAAAAAAGCGCTAACAAAGATAAGAAAGTAAAACTTGCAGAAAATAAGCACAAAATAATATATATTTAGGTGGTATTTACTGACAGCGATTACAATGAGAACAGTCATGTTCAGGTGGTTAAGACCCTCTCCTTGAGGCAGTCATGGTGAGGTGGTTAAGACCCTCTCCTTGAGGCAGTCATGGTGAGGTGGTTAAGACCCTCTCCTTCAGGCAGTCATGGTGAGGTGGTTAAGACCCTCTTCTTGAGGCAGGCATGGCCAGGTGGTTAAGACGCTCTCCTTGAGGCAGACATGGCCAGGTGGTTAAGACGCTCTCCTTGAGGCAAGCATGGCCAGGTGTTTAAAACGCTCATTCTTAATTTGAGGTTCGCAAGATCAAATTCCCGTCACTCCAAACATGCTCGCCCTTTCAGTCGTGGCGGTATTTCAATGTGTCGGTCAGTGTTACTTTTTGTTGGTAAAAAATTAGTTCAAGAGTTTGAGGTTGGTGATAATGACTAGCTGCCTTCCTTCTAGCATTACACTGCTAAATTAGGGACGACTAGCGTGGATTTCAAAAAACACACCAAATGTATTCCCTCCCTTTATAAAATTATTGTTTTTCGACAATAAGCAAATAGATATGTTCCAATGCTTAATTAACGTAGCCACGAAAACTATGATTTCTGTTAAAATTCAAAATGCTAAAGACAGATTTCATCAGTAAATCTATATTTTATACTCTCCCACACACATTTATATACATATTAAGTGTAATTTGTCAAGATGAAATAAACAGCAGTAGTGAGTAATGTAAGGCGAGTACGAATAACTTTATTTGGTGTATTTAGGGTTATCGCAATTAAAAAATACACGTTATTAAATACACAACTTCACGTAAACGTTAACTGCCTAACATGCATGACTTCAAATGAAGAGATAATAATAACAATAAATAGAATAAAATAGACGCAAAAGAGTGTTCTGAAAATTGTAGATGCATAAAGTGTGTGATTATGGTTATTATTATTATTATGGTTATTATCATTATTATTATGGTTATTATTATTATTATGGTTATTATCATTATTATTATGGTTATTATTATTATTATGGTTATTATCATTATTATTATGGTTATTATTATTATTATGGTTATTATCATTATTATTATGGTTATGGTTATTATTATTATTATGGTTATTATCATTATTATTATGGTTATTATTATTATTATGGTTATTATTATTATTATTATGGTTATTATCATTATTATTATGGTTATTATCATTATTATTATGGTTATTATCATTATTATTATGGTTATTATCATTATTATTATGGTTATTATTATTATTATGGTTATTATCATTATTATTATGGTTATTATCATTATTATTATGGTTATTATTATTATTATGGTTATTATCATTATTATTATATTATTATCCATTTTCGTTTTCCTTTAAATCATTTCGTGTTATGCACACTAACAGTATAGTCAGTAAAAAATGCACATTATCAATAGAGATAGTACAAAATGCACACTAACAATATAGACAGTACAAATGCACATTAATAATATAGACAGTAAAATATGCACACTAACAATATAGATAGTACAAAAAGGAACACTAACAATATAAACAGTACAAAATACACATTAACAAAATAGATTATAAATATGCACACTAACAATACAGACTGTAAAAAACGGACCCTAACAATACAGACAGTACAAAATGCACACTAACAATATAGACAGTACAGAATGCACATTAACAATATAGACAGTACAAAATGCACATTAATAATATAGAGAGTAAAATATGCACACTAATAATATAGACTGTAAAAAATGCACACAAACAATATAGACAGTACAAAATGCACTATACCATATAAAAGTACAAAATGCACTCTACCATATAAAAGTACAAAATGCAAACTAACAATAAAGACAGTACAAAATGCACACTAACAATATAGACTGTAAAAAACGCACCCTAACAATATAGACAGTACAGAATGCACACTAACAATATAGACAGTACAAAACGCACAACAACAATATAGACAGTACAAAATGCACATTAATAATATAGACAGTAAAATATGCACACTAATAATATAGACTGTAAAAAATGCACACCAACAATACAGATAGAGAAAATGCACACTAACAATATAGACAGTACAAAATGCATACTAACAATATAAACAGTACAAAATATACATTAACAAAATATATTGTAAAAATGCACACTAACAATATAGCCAGTAAAAAACGCACCCTAACAATACAGACAGTAAAAAATGCACACTAATAATATAGACTGTAAAAATGCACACTAACAATACAGACTGTAAAAAACGCACCCTAACAATACAGAGAGTACTATATGCACACTAACAATACAGACTGTAAAAAACGCACCCTAACAATACAGACAGTACAAAATGCACACTAACAACATAAACAGTACAAAATGCACACTAACAATATAGACTCTAAAAAATGCGCACTAACAATACAGACTCTAAAAAACGCACCCTAACAATACAGACAGTACAAAATGCACACTAACAATATAGACAGTACAGAATGCACACTAACAATATAGACAGTACAAAATGCACATTAATAATATAGACAGTAAAATATACACACTAATAATATAGACTGTAAAAAATGCACACTAACAATATAGACAGTACAGAATGCACACTATCAATATAGACAGTACAAAACGCACATTAATAATATAGACAGTAAAATATGCACACTAACAATACAGACCGTAAAAAAATGCACACTAACTATATAGACTGTGAACAACGCACCCTAACAATATAGAAGTACAAAATGCACACTAACAATATAGACAGTACAGAATGCACACTAATAATATAGACAGTACAACACGCTCATTAATAATATAGACAGCAAAATATGCACACTAATAATATAGACAGTACAAAATGCACACTAATAATATAGACAGTAAGAAAGCACCCTAACAATATAAACAGTAGAAAATGCACACTAACAATATAGAAGTAAAAAATGCATACTAACAATATAAACAGTAAAAATGCACACTGACAATATACAGTAAAAATACACACTAACAATATAGATAGTAGAAAATGCATATTTTTCTCTACATCTTCTGTGTCTAGAAACAAAACTGACGTTTCATGATTTTTTTATGGCAAAGCTTTTTGTTGTTTTTTTCTCTTTCAATTAGTTCTAGAGTTAGGTAGGGTTCAACAGGAATGTACCCTCTAGGAACCACATGCCAGTAATCGGAATGCAAACCGGTCCGAAGTGAATGACAAATCCGGCTAGGTTAACATGTCCTCTGAACAAACTGGAAAACACGGAGATGTAAAATACAACGTGATATTCTATTGAAACGTAGAAACCAGGAGGAAAAGGTTTGAACATTCGAATTCCTGGTGAATGATGTTACTTTTTTAAATTTTGGTACGCTAAATTAATTAAACCAAGTGTTGAAAATTCAAAACAAAAAGTACTATATATTTATCATTATACAAGGAAATATGCTATAGTCCAGCAAACGCGAAATGGACTTGACGTCTTTGTAAATAATGAGATAATTGTATTTCGCCTCGTCAAACAAACGTTAACAAGAGTCTGATGGTAAGATATTTCACGAATTTACCAACATATACCCTGCGTTCTGTTGACAGGTAAAAAATAATTGAAATTAAACACGGATATCCACCTTTTCACATCGAATCAGTTTTTAAGAATTATGACGAAACATCTTATTGCAACACTTTCAACACGAAAAATAAAAATCACCAAGAAACTAATAAGAAAGAAGACAGTTTCCCAAAATCATCACTTAAAAATTACTCTACAAAGATCTGGTTTGTTTTGAATTTCGCGCAAAGCTCCTCGAGCGCGTATTGCGTTTGCTGCCCATAATTTAGCAGTGATAGACTAGAGAAAAGGAAATTGGTCAACACCACCCAACGCCAATTCATGGGTCACTCTTTATCTTCTGAAATGGCGAGTGTGCTGGGTGACGAGGATTGGAAACTGCGCCCCTCATATTGCGAGTGTGGAGCCTCTTTAATAACCAGGTCATGTCAGACTGTCTTATAACGAACGGAACTAGCTCTCAGAAGTGAATGTTCCAAATTTCAAAGACAGTTGTCTCGCAAAAATTTGATCACATTCAGAAGATAAGAAATTTACCTCCAGTGTTGTTTGTAAAGCTGGAAACATTCCACATACAAGGATAGAACAACATCTCGCCTGTCTTTATAAACTACAACATGAGAGAAAGGCTGTTGCAAATTGGTTTATGACTAAGCGAAGTAGTCATTAATCTTTCATTCTATGTACAATTCTTTACCAAAACCACCAAGCACAATGACAGAATATATACTGAAATTCCTCCCATTCTACCAATATCAAAAGCACACTATACAATCGATTATAATGTATTATATCAATTTATTGAAGCGTTCAATACTGTGATTTTTAAGCAACTAAAACTATGATGTTTTGTAGATTGCCTCAAGGTGACACGCTTCTATGAGCTGAAACGTCTCAGTGTAGATTGCCTCAAGGTGACACGCTTCTATGAGCTGAAACGTCTCAGTGTAGATTGTTTCAAGGTGACACGCTTCTATGAGCTGAAACGTCTCAGTGTAGATTGCCTCAAGGTGACACGCTTCTATGAGCTGAAACGTCTCAGTGTAGATTGTTTCACCACACACCAACAACTCTTGGGCTAACAATTTATCAATGAATAGTGGGATTAACCATACCATTATAATACCTCTATGGCTGAGCATGTTTGGTGTGACGGGGATTCGAACCCGCCACCCTCAGATGAGCGCTTCCTAACATCTTAGCTATGCCAGACAGTTAGTGGGACTGATAGAATACAGTTCCAAACAACGTACGAATCTTAAAAGAAACACAATGGGAAGAATTCTATACCGTATGTGTGGGTAAAATATAAAATACATTACCTATGTCAGACGTGTCGCTATTAAGTATCATGTGTCGCTATTAAGTATCATGGGTCGCCATTTAAGGCATTATACACCATTAAACGTATCCTTTACGCCGTTAATACAAATTGTGTTTTCACAAAATTCGTGTAGAAATGTTAAACCTTGGGCGAGAGGAGTGAGATTAGTTTAAGCGATGATGTTATTAAGAAATTACTTAGTTTTCAACTGTTTCGTTGTTTATTAAATGCCACATAAAAGCTACATTTATGATCTTAATTCGTTACAATAGTTATAGAATATTTAATTAATTAAAGAAAACCAAATCGTTCTGGAATGTTTCGAGGAAAGTGTATATCAAAAAGTAACATTATTTTCATGTTTGGATTCATAATTGTTTCTTCACGTTATAGTTTGTTTTGAATTTTACGCAAAACTACACGAGGACTATCTGCTCTAGTCGCCTCTAATTTAGCGGTGTAAGACTAGAGAGAAGGCAGCTAGTCGTTATTACCCACCGCCAACTTTTGGGCTACTCTTTTACCAACGAATAGGAAGATTGATCCCACATTATAACGCCCCCACGGCTGAAAAGGCGAGCATGTTTGGTGTGACGGGGATTCGAACTCACGACACTAAATAGCGAATCAAGCACCTTCCTCATTATAGAGTGCATAACTTCACTTTATAGAAACTAATAATTTATGATTTGTAGTAAAAGGTAAATATGTTTGTAAAGATACAAAAATTTCAAGCAATGAACCATGTTTTGTATTCATAAAGCTGCTGTTAATATATGTTGTCCTTGTAAGCAAAGAGAGATTAACAACAGCTATAACAACCAAACACCGTGACATCAACATCTGTCTACCATCCCAACATCTGTCTACTATCCCTATATGTATACATACATATATACTACTATTTTGTACACGACTATTCAATCAAAGCACGTAGAACAGTAACCTCAGATTTCACTACGTAACAAATTTTTTTACTTTTTCTTGTTCCTGGACAGAAAGTGTTATTTCCCAATTGCTTATGCCTAAAGTAAATGAAAAAAAGACCTATTTTTCTCTTCAAACTTTGCTTTTGTGACCTGGAGGCGTATAACGAAAACATGATGGGAGACTATATTTGGGGGCTGATACGTGAAAGTGATTTACATTACAGTCGCTAATCTCGAAAAACTACTCACTTCTAAACATTTTTGTATAACTTTAGTATAAATACATGTAAATCATGATTTATATGTTGTTTTATTCAGACCTTATGCAAATGAAAATGTGCAAATTTGCCCGTTTTTACATATAAAATAGGATAATTTCTAAATTTCATTATCCAGGTTACAAAAGCAAAGTTTGAAGAGAATAATGGTCATTTTCTGTACTTTACAACATAAGCAATTAAGAAATAACACATACTATCCAGGAACAAAATGTGTTACATAGTGTAATTTCTTAGTCTTGTAGAACATGGAATCTATAGGTACATCTGTATTCTCAAGACAGCTGGTATGGGTATTAAAACTTTTATTAAAATACAGAACAACGTTTCGATCTGTAAAGATAAGTAAACGTAGCGTGACTGAAACTTACAACGGAAACTATAAAAAATTATAAAAATATCCAGAGAAATGTTTTCGATGATAAAAATAATACATTTTTATCAGAGAAAATTTTAGATATTGTCGAACTACGATATTTAAATAATACATAGCATCAAAAAAAATCTGGATATTGTTAAACTATACTATTTAGATGATATTGTGTTGTATTATAGAAAGTCTTAGATATTGTTGAACAACAATAGATAAATAATACATTGTATCAGGGAAAGTTTTTAAATATTACACAACTACACGATTATAAAATTTGTAGCCAAGTTGAACTCTGAATAATATAAGACCTTGAAAGTATACGTTACCATAAGTAGAAAATATTAATTGGCATGTGTAATAAGTAATCATAACGTTCCAGGTGAACACTATGTGAATACATACACACGAAGGCGTGTTTTACCCAGATTCACCCCCGTATTGTTTGGAAAGATATCCGAGATCAAACACTTGAATTGTGCTGTACTCATAACATTACGTGAATCTAACATTTAGATGAATAGCTTACGTATTCTAATGTTATATTTAAAGTATCTTCCCTTCGGGTGTGCTTGGTCACGTCGTCAGACGTGCTTGACTCGCAATAGGCGAGTCGCAGGCTCGAATCTCCGTCCTATCAAACATGCTCGCCTTCAAACAGTACACGACCGACAGAACATCTGACGTTGTGGGCATCGTCTAGCACTCGCCACTTGTTTGTTGCCTGATTATATTTTCGTGTCAGCTTGACATGTCCAGGTGGTTATGACACTCCACTTGTAATCTGAGTGTAGCGGGTTCGAATCCCCGTCGTACCAAAGATGCTCGCCCTTTCAGCCGTGAGGGTTTTATAATATGATGGTCAATCCCAATATTCGTTGGTAAAAGAGTAGCCCAAGAGTTGGCGGTGGGCGGTGATGACTAGCTACCTTAACTCTATTCGTACACTGCTGAATAAGAGACGGGTAGCGCAGATAGCCTTGGTGTAGCTTTGCGTGAAATTCAACAAACAAGCAAACATATTCCTTCTGCTGTAAATTATTAACCATGGTTATTTACGTCCATTCTTTACGTCGTCTTAATTAAAACCGTTAACGTGTTAACTTAAACTCTTTCTTCCTACGTTCCCCGCTGGTACAGAGATAAGTCTATGGATTCACAACGCTAAAATCCGGGATTCAATTCCCCTCGGTAGATTCAGCAGATAGCCCAATGTGGCTTTGCTATACCAAAATACACACATTCTTCGTGGTTTGGTTGGTTAAGGCACTCGACTCGCAGCCTACGGGTCGTACGTTCGAATCTCCATCACCGAAAATATTCATCCTTTCGGCAGTGGTGGCATTTTAAGTGACAGTTAATCCTACTGTTCGTTAGCCAAAGAGTTGATTGGCCAGCTCGAGTTTGTTTTATTGTTATAAGTACTACGAATATCACCAGTAAAGAATTGTAACGAACATAACTGTTTTCTTTCGCCCTGCTGCTTACATAAGGCTTGTATTGCTCGCACGCGGTCACTTAACAGCTCCACGAGGAAAAAAAAAACACTTTAAAAATACACAAATACAAGTTTCTTCTATACACTTAAATTAACACTAGAGTTCTTCAATGACCTTTAGGTCGAAACTTATGGTAACATATATAAATTAAGCTGAATGTAGTTTGAATGTGGTTGTCACGGTTTCTTCTGACCTTTATTGTAGAAACGAACTAAACATTATGAGAGAGAGATTTCACATACATAGTAAGTTGTGAAGATTGTTTTAAGCTACATATATATTTTAAATAATATTCACAAACATTCTGATAAATTCTTCCGTTTGTTAATTCATTAGGGTTTCATCCTGTATTTAAATATCACGCTACTCTAACCGTCTCATTCTTCCATGGATTCATTCTATTCGTTCAGTACTTATATATATATATATGTGTGTGTGTATCCGTAGAAACTCTAAAGGTGTTTATATGTATGTTGTTAACAGTGATGGTTACATTAATGTGAATGTTGTTAAGAGTGGTGGTTACACTAGTGTGAATGTTGTTAAGAGTGGTGGTTACACTAGTGTGAATGTTGTTAAGAGTGGTGGTTACACTAGTGTGAATGTTGTTAAGAGTGTTGGTTACACTAGTGTGAATGTTGTTAAGAGTGGTGGTTACACTAGTGTGAATGTTGTTAAGAGTGGTGGTTACACTAGTGTGAATGTTGTTAGGAGCAGTGGTTACACTAGTGTGAATGCTGTTAAGAGTAGTGGTTACACTAGTGTGAATGTTGTTAAGAGTTGTGGTTACACTAGTGTGAATGTTGCTAAGAGTAGTGATGACACTAGTGTAAATATTCTTAAGAGTGGTGGTTACACTAGTGTGAATGTTGTTAAGAGTGGTGGCTACACTAGTGTGAATGTTGCTAAGAGTGGTGGTTACGTCGCTGTGAATGTTGTTAAGAGTAGTGGTTAAACTAGTGTAAATATTCTTAAGAGTGGTGGTTACATTGCTATGAATGTTGTTAAGAGTTGTGGTTACACTAGTGTGAATGTTGTTAAGAGTGGTGGTTACACTAGTGTGAATGTTGCTAAGAGTAGTGGTGACACTAGTGTAAATATTCTTAAGAGTGGTGGTTACATCGCTGTGAATGTTGTTAAGAGTAGTGGTTACACTAGTGTGAATGTTGTTAAGAGTGGTGGTTACATCGCTGTGAATGTTGTTAAGAGTAGTGGTTACACTAGTGTGAATGTTGCTAAGAGTAGTGGTGACACTAGTGTAAATATTCTTAAGAGTGGTGGTTACATTGCTGTGAATGTTGTTAAGAGTGGTGGTGACACTAGTGTGAATGTTTTTAAGAGAAGTGGTTACACTCGTGCGAATGCTGTTAAAAGTGGTGGTTATATTTCTGTGAACGTTAAGAGTGATAGTTATATTAGTATGAATAGATCAAGAATAACATTATTAGATGTAAGGCTGTTTATGACTTTAAGTACATTGTATATAAAGCGAGTATTGACGAAAATCATGTCAACTAATTATTACACAAAGTGTGTTACACGTTTATATCACAACGTAAGAACATTCATTCACTGCCTGCTATTCTAAGTTATGTATACTTTTATTCAAAGCTTACAAGCAAGTAACACTATGAAATATGAAACGATACGAACCTTCTGTGAGTTTGTGGCTTTAACAACGATGCACATGTTGCACACTTATCGTTTTCTACCTCACACAAAATTCCACACATAAAAAGACATAATACGGATGAGTAACTCCATTTGTAGTGCAGTTCATGATATAAAGAACGAATATATTGCTTATCTGCAGCTAATTTTGTAGCTGTGACACTGCTCGGTTCGTGCTCTTCACTTTATCTTGCACACTGCTCGGTTCGTGCTCTTCACTTTATCTTGCACACTGCTCGGTTCGTGCTCTTCACTTTATCTTACACACTACTCGGTTCGTGCTCTTCACTTTATCTTGCACACTGCTCGGTTCGTGCTCTTCACCTTATCTTGCACACTGCTCGGTTCGTGCTCTTCACTTTATCTTACACACTGCTCGGTTCGTGCTCTTCACTTTATCTTGCACACTGCTCGGTTCGTGCTCTTCACTTTATCTTACACACTGCTCGGTTCGTGCTCTTCACTTTATCTTGCAGCTGTTCAGGAAACAAAATCCTCGTGTTTAGACCTATTTTATCATTGCTATAAGACATTTCTGTGAATGAAGTGATAGGTATATCACTTTAGTTTTTAGTTGTATTGTTTGAAACCAACACGACGAGATTCTTACGTAGCATGTTAAGTATTGGGGTATAATATAGTGCAAGCTATAGAACGGTCCAGATCTTGTATACTAATGCACTACTCAGTTCCAGCAAGAAACTGATGCATTTGCAGACTGTTCTATCTATAAGTGTTGAACCTTTCTGGAAAAAAACAAAACAAACTAAATCATTTCAAATGTTAAGCAATGTATAAACGCTTTAAATAAAACAAGACAACTTTCAGGTATAACTGAACGATACACGTCTAATTTTATGAAACAGCTCAAGATATAAAATAATAAATATTTTTTATTATTGTTACTTTAATATAATAGCTACAAATAATCAGTACTAATACAGAATGGCTCTAAATTAAATTAGTGCTTGCATTAGAGATTCTTGCTGTAACTGTAGTATACCTAAAACAGAACTATGGATACTGAACAATACATATTATGTAACACATTCTTTAAGATTGTTGATTAACTAAAGCAGAACTATGGATACTAAACAATACATATTATGTAACACATTCTTTAAAATTGTTGATTAACTAAAGCAGAACTATGGATACTAAACAATACATATTATGTAACACATTCTTTAAGATTGTTGATTAACTAAAGCAGAACTATGGATACTAAACAATACATATTATGTAACACATGCTTCAAGATTGTTGATTAACTAAAGCAGAACTATGGATACTAAACAATACATATTATGTAACACATTCTTTAAGATTGTTGATTAACTAAAGCAGAACTATGGATACTAAACAATACATATTATGTAACACATGCTTCAAGATTGTTGATTAACTAAAGCAGAACTATGGATACTAAACAATACATATTATGTAACACATTCTTTAAGATTGCTGATTAACTATAGCAGAACTATGGATACTAAACAATACATATTGTGTAACACATGCTTTAAGATTGTTGATTAACTAAAGCAGAACTGGGGATATTAAGCTACGTATATCTTCTACTGAACTCCCAATGTAACTGTAGTGTCTTACATGTACTTCTATTAACGTTCTTTCTGTAATTATAACAGACCTTTTACCTGCGCACGAGTAAACAGAGAACACATACATACATTTACGCATAAAATATTAGGTTCGTTCAGAACACAGTTGACATCATAACACAGAACAATACTTGAAAAGACTATAAATTCTAACATATCACCTGATTTACCAATTATCGCTGAGTTACAACAGTTTCAGTAATTCTACTGGCTATTTACAATACTGGACAAGGACGGAATGAATACCAAACTTATGGTGATGAACTGTATATTATATGCATTATGTTTGAATTAATCACAGTTCCGGAAAGCGAAACATTTGAAGTATTTCCAAATAAAAGTAACATGAACTCCGTGTAATTAAACTTCTTTAAGCAACAGTTGTGCACGGTTCCATCTGATCTAAGTAAACGAGTTTTGGTTTTGATTAAGATCTTTAGTCTCCGAATTTATTTTAATGTAACTTTTTAAAATGGGCGATTATCCATCTGCCGTCGTATGGCTTTGTCACTGGCGTACAGAAACTATATTTAGGATTTGAATACTGTTTATTTTTCTCGATTATTCATGAAGCGTGGTTTATCATTCGATTAACCACTTTTTACTAAGTTATCTCAGTTTAAAATAACCCCACGTCTTCTGAATATTCTCCAAATCTTACACATATATAGGTTTAGTTTGTTTTGTTTTGAATTAAGCACAAACCTACAAAAGGGGCTATCTGTGCTGTGTTACCCCTGGTATCGAAACCCGGATTTTAGCGCGTGCAACTGGGCGGCATAGGTTTAGCGTGTTGAGAAAAAATACAAGTAAAAGCACCACAATACTTATTGCAAAACTATTTTCACTATTTAAAGTACGTTTCATTAGATATTTGCATACAAACGAACGGTAATATATATATAAGTTATGTTAAAATATATATTGTAGGCTTAACACAAAGTAGGCTTAACACAAACTAAAGCTTCAGTGACAATCTGACGTCAAAACTTGTTACATTAAAAGTATAACCTTCAACCAGATATTTTATACCTTCATCACGTAAAATAAAATAGGCTGGTGGGTACTTTAGCCTCCCACTACCAACACTACGATGACACTTAGGCATTTACACATTCCTTTCTTGGAATAATTATGTAAAGAATGGAAAACACGCACTTACACAGTTGCATATCTCCACCAGTGAATTATTTTGCAAAGAGTGTTAAAACGTCCTCATTATTACTTCTGAGCACATCTGACTTACACATTTGCATTCAATGGATTTTCTAGAAGAGAAATATTCGTTCTTTTCTTGCTTTCCATAACACTACCGTCGACTCGTAACGTGTTTTGTAATACAAAACGTAACAGTAATTGTAACGTTACAGGTATCTTCCTTAGGTATATCTGCACATTTATGGACCAAGGAAAACTACACGGTCATAACATTACTTTTTGTCTTTTATGATAAATTTATTTTGTCTACGCTTCATTTTCTAGCTTTCTGGCCAATCATAAGGTAGATGTAATTTTTGTACAGACGGATGAAAAGAGGTCGTAAAGTGTCTTTGTTCTAGGAAAATGTCTCTCATCTCATACGCGATGATGACTTATCGTTCAACTATAAACCTCCATAAACTTTAATAATGGGCTAAGAAAGCATTTATGCACTTATAGCATGTAGAACTTATGTTGTGAAGTACTGGGGCACCAGCAATGTTATACACCTCTTTCCGTTTAGTCGACAAATAGATAAAACTAACAAACCTACGAAATAAACCACAACGACCTACGAAAAAAAAAGGAAAAACCCTGCAAAGATAGTTTATCGCATCTTAAAAAGAAAACAGAGAGAGGTAATTATATTTATTTTATGACTTTAGTATTTGTATTACATCACAAACGCGTTCTGCGAAGTTGGTCACAGTAATCAAAACATTTTACACTTATTGCCAATAGGTGGAGTTTAGGTTAAGGGAACATTACGAAAAGCAAAATGTATGTTGTGTTACCCGTATAAGCTCTTCATTAACTTGTTCGGATGTACTAAGGAAAGCATATATACAGAGAATTATTTGTGCCGTTTTCTGTTTGTTTAGTGTGCTGTCCAAGACCAGGTAGACCTCGTGGCATGGTTAGGGCTCTCGTCTCGAATCCCAGTCACCGAGTATTTCTTGCAGTTTTCAGCCGTGGGGGCGTTATAATGTATCGCTTTACAAAAGAGTAGCCCAAGAGCTGACGGTGAATGATGTTGACTAGCTGTCATCTGTCTAGTCTTACATGCTCAATTAGAAGCAGTTCTAAACTTCTAGCATAATATATATCCGCTCTTTTTAAAGTAAGATAGTAACAATAGTCTCAGATAACGTTCTGGTCGTCTTATGATTATGGTCGTTTCAACTATAGAAAGAAAGTATACGATCGTTCAGGCACACACACACGAACAAATTACGAAGTTAATATGGAAAAATGCTGGCACAAAAATGTTTATGGTTTTGTTCATTTGATCGTCCTGTTTCGGACACTGCAAGAATTATCACGAAAAGTTTACTGAATTAATATTTTATTGTTTTCATACTTAATAGACAAAACTAGGCACATAAAACTTTATTACAGGTCATGGAACGACTTTAGGATTATCGACCATTAGCAACTTATAAATCCAAGATCTTGTAAATGCAGAGTGCAGTGTGAAAACGAATAGAGGGCGCTATTCTTTAATTCAATATTTAAACTATTGGAAAGTGGAAATATAATGGCAAATTATTATTATTCATTGTAATAACACGCACGTGTAAAACTCAAACGGACGTGACCAAAGTTGAAATAAAGTTTTGAACTAAATGAAAACATGAAGTAACGCGTGTGTGTAATAATACTTCACAGTAATACTAATAATACATCAATTATAATTTTGCGTTGTTATCTTACTGGCTCAATACGTTGTAAATCTGTATACTTTGTCCTACCGGAAAAGAGTGCGAGGGCGGAATGGTCATGTAGTTAAGGGTTCCAATCCTCGTCACACCAAACATGCTTGGGGCGTTACAGCCAGTTATTTCATTGGAACAAATGTGGATGGGTCGATAAGAGGTTGACTGTTCTTTGAACTTTCAAAGTAACTTCTCAGTATGCACATCAGAACAGCTGGTACGAGTATTAACATTTTTATTGATAAACAGAGGACAACGTTTCGACCTTTCTAGGTCATCTTCAGGTTAACAAAGAAAGAGAGAGAGAAAGGGTTTTACAAGTGGGTTTCTCGTCATCAAGTATAACTTATCGATATATTTAACTGAAACATCAAAGTCTAAGACTATTAGAAACAAAATATATTGGTTTTAGAATTTGTAAGATTTACTTATAATATTTTTCGTGTCTTTTGGTTTTATAATTAGTCTTTAAATTATAGTACAAGTTGAATATTTACATGACTTAACTTTGTAAACTTTTTCTTACATTTAGATTTCCGTCTACTGCGCAGATTTCTTGTCAGAACAAAAGTTACTGTCTTTTTAACAACGATAAAGCATCAAGCTAAGCCTAAGAGTCACTGTTTCTATAGCAACGATAAAGCATCAAGCTAAGCCTAAGAGTCACTGTTTCTATAGCAGCGATAAAGCATCAAGCTAAGCCTAAGAGTCACTGTTTCTATAGCAACGATAAAGCATCAAGCTAAGCCTAAGAGTCACTGTTTCTATAGCAACGATAAAGCATCAAGCTAAGCCTAAGAGTCACTGTTTCTATGGCAACGATAAAGCATCAGGATAAGCCTGAGAAAAAAATGCAGTAACCTGAGATTAATTGTAGTGAAAACCCGTAAGCGTTGCATTATACTCAAATGTTTAATAAGATATATTTACGTTTAATTCATAAAGTTATCAATAATGTAATGAAGTAGTTATTATAATAACGTACTTCTATGTTTTTATATGCCGAACGGTGATTTGTTTTAAACAACTGCTTTGTAAGTCATAAGAAAATCCATTTTTTAGGGGTTTGTTTTTTTTTTTGTGTGTAAATACTTATAAATATTTCTGAACTTCAATTTTTATGTGGCAGTATGATTTCTTTATTATACCTTTATACTGTTGCAATCAATACCTGAAAAGGGAGCCTTTGTAGATAAACATCACATGAATACACTGCATCTTTCTAAACTGATGCACTATTTTCTACTGCGTTGTTTTACTTGAACATTTGTAATAAAGTCGCGTCCAGGCCAGTCGTTAGCTTGAGTTGTAGGCATCCTGTTGTTTAACTTCTTTTGATCATTTTTAATTTTCTCTTAGTGTTTGTATCCTTGAAATATTCGGTTTCAGATGCAGTGATACAGAAAACGTTTCTCAAAGCATCAAACATATGTAAAACAGGGTCGTTGGCTCACTCGGTTCATTCAACTTTTAGCTTTTACCAAACACAGTGACTTTTTAAATGTACGTTTAACAACAGATTTGGCATTCAGATATTGATAATTTAAAATATCTCGTGGTAACTTTCTGTCAAAGTATTTAAAAAGTTTTATGAGTCGCACGTGAATCACTTTATCTTCGTTTGTTTGTTTGTTTTTGAATTTCGCACAAAGCTACTCGAGGGCTATCTGCGCTCGCCGTCCATAATTTTGCAGTGTAAGACTAGATAGAGGGAAGGCAGCTAGTCATCACCACCCACCGCCAACTCTTGGGCTACTCTTTTACCAACGAATAGTGGGATTGACCGTCACATTGTAACGCCCTTACGGCTGAAAGGGCGAGCATGTTTGGCGCGACGGGGATGCGAACCCGCGACCCTCGGATTACGAGTCGCACGTCTTAACGCGCTTGGCCATGCCGGACCTTTATCTTCGTACAGTTGTTTTGCTCTCAAACAGTTTCGAGCGCTTTTCTAAGTTCATCTAATAATTTATAAGCGATGTTTACGAATTAACTTCACAGTTTCTTGGTTGATGTGCTCATTGTAAAGTCGCAAAAAATCACGAAAATCACGGATGGAACGTGAGATCTTTAAACCTTTCTCATAGTTTCTTTCAATTCGGAAAGTGTCTGATGACCATGATACTTGAACTGGGTCCAAGACCCTCATTTTAAACACAGCCCCATTTTCTGTGATTAAAAGGTTTTTGGTGTCTGTTAACAGACATAAATATTTCTGAAATAGCTAATTTTATCTCCTTGTTTATACGCTCTTTGTGCCATCAATCTAGAGACCAGACAGGCAGTCATAAAACCAAATAAAGTGTCCCTTACGGCACGAGAGACAATGCTGTCCAATCGCTGCCGATCTTATATGGAAAGACACTAAATTGAGTCGACTAGTGAGGAACGCCTACTTTTTTTGTTTTCTTTGAGAAATAATACTTGTTTCTTCAAAGTACCGCCATTTTTAGACAGGAAATTACGGTTTGTATTAACCATTTCAGTACCATACAATTTGTAAATAAACCAAATATGAGGTCCACCAAGAGAAAAATTCTCTACCACGATGTTTTTTTTTTATAACCTTTAAGAAATAGCCCTAGTTTATCCTCACGTGCAATTTTTATAAAAGGTTAATGTTTTCTTATAGCAAAACCATATGGGGTTATCTGCTATGTCCATAGAGAGGAACTGATCCCTTGACTTTGGCATTGTAAATCTTAAGCCTTACTGTTTCTGCACCAGGAAAGTTTTTCAAAAGGATACATATCACAGCTGTATGTCTTGAAATTATCTGAACAAAGACTGCTATACAACATTCTCTATATAATTATCTATATATTTATTATATGGGTGAAAAAAAATAAAAGAATTTACTCTTAATGAATGTTAGATAGAAAACTATTGCATGTTAGATAGAAAATTATTGCATGTAGCCTCATTATCTTAAATAATGTTATTTTCGACAACGACTCGCACATATGTTTGATTTCTATTCTATTTATGTACCAAGTATTGTTGTTTTGTTGCATTTTGTAAATACGTGAGTTACGTCTATCAACTGGACTTTATTTATTGATGTGTGAAGAACGTTTAATGATTATCTGTCAGTCATACTGGATAAAGATGACGAATTATTCCACTGTCAAGTTCAACATATTTTGATCACACTGACAATTTGAATTGTCTCAATGTCATCCTGGAAAGAAACAACAAAACATTTTACTCATCAGTGCTGCCATATGCCTTTCAGAGGATATTGGACACTTTGAGCACTTTGGATTGCTTCAGTATTACTTTAATAAAAAGAAAACTATTAATTATTCATCAGTGTTGAAATTCAGTTTTATCGACTAGACTTAATCAGAAACAACAGTCAGACACTTCCTGGACGTTATTCACCCTTGCAAGGATATTAACAAACAGTTTCTGTGTCATGCACTAACATCCTCTGCATCTATCGCCTTGCAACGACTCGTGCGATTTATTCTAGTATTTACCTCCACCCATCCACTTATTCATTACCGACAGTTTAAGAAGTAATGAAGACATATTTCCTAATTTACATCAGAGACGAGCAGTAACTCAGACCAGTTGTCGACTGCCACACTATTTTTATGATAATTGGAACGTTTGAAAATGGTTGAAGTACCATTACTTGATGTGATAATTATTACACTTATCAGGCCGTTGCATTCAATTGATCCCATCGGTTAGCGACGGAAGTGTTTTCTAGGTTGAGTTATTTTCTCTGATGGTGGCTTTTTTGTTTGTTTTCGAATTTCGCGCAAAGCTACACGAGGGCTACCTGCGTTAGCCGTCCCTAATTAAGCAGAGTAAAACTAAAAGGATAGCAGCTATCCATCACCACCCACCACCAACTATTGGGCTACCCTTTTTACAGACGAATAGTGGGATTGACCGTTACGTTATAACGCCCCCGCGGGTGAAAGAGCATGCATGTATGGTGCGACGGGGGGATTTGAGCCCGTGACCCTCGGATTACGATTCGAGTTTCTTAACCACCTGGCCATGCCGGGTCTCAGTCAGTAGAACTAATTTCTATGTTCAAACAAAAGTTACTGCAGATTTTCCTAATAATTCTTTGTCACACATCTTGAAAAATTTTATTAAACAAAGATTAATAAAGGTGTATAAATTTGAAACAAAATAACATATACTATAATTAATTAATCAAAATTAAATTATTGGAAATTATAAAAGTTACATATAAAGCTGAACCAGCAAATCATTAAATAGTCGGTCATTTCTCCTCAGAGTGATGACTGGTTGTGTGTCATAAAAAATACAACAACATTTATTCCCACTTATTAGTCATAAATGGCCCGGCATGGCCAGGTGGTTAAGACAGGTTCGAATCCCCGTCACACTAAACATGTTCGTCCTTTCAGTCGTGGGGGTGTTATAAGATGACGGTCAGTCCCACTATTCGTTGGGAGTAACCCAAGAGTTGGTTGTGGGTGGTGATGACTAGCTGCCTTCCCTCTAGTCTTACACTGCTAAATTAGGGACGGCTAGCGCAGATAACCCTCGTGTAGCTTTATGCGAAATTCAAAGCAAACAAATAAACAAGTACATATATATAAGTGTAGATAGGGCTTCAATCTCTCGATGGTTTAAACTTTACAAACATAACTCGAACATCTTTAAATTTTAAACATGTTTTAACAAGTGATGAACTGAGGTTTTCTGTCACGAGTAGCACTACATCTTCAAGCAAAATGAAACTACCAGCCGTGATGATGGAGTCCTTCTACTCCAAGCTATTCTCAATCTCTCTGGCCTTCTGCACAGTTTATCACTAACTAACACGACTGTAAGAAATAAATCCACGAAAGGAAAAACAACCATAGTTGATAAAAAGCTTCACGTGCGAGGTTAAAGGGGAACGGTCGTTCCTGACTACCCCTTTGTCAGAAAAAATGCAGGCAACAATAGCTATGTTTTCTCTTTCTTGTCACGCTAAGTTTTTGTCCTCACATGGTAATAGCTATACACAGTATTTGTATTTATCTTCTCAATATAACAAAACTTTATCAACCTTCGGATAAATATATCTTTACATAAAATATATCTCTTTACGTGGTATCAAAGACGTGTACCCATAAAAACAAATAATACGGTTATAATAGACAAGGTTTCTCTACGAAAACTGTTTTAATCATATACAAATTAAAAATTAACTTTCTATCGTCAGTCCCACTGTTCGATTAGAGTTGCTCAACTGTTAATGTTGGCTTTGAATGCTGTTGACTAGCTACCTTCTATTTGGTTTATCAGTTCAGTACTAGGAACGAATAGCACAGATAGATGGCTCTTGTGTAGCTTTACGTCAATATTAGAAACAAAAATGTGTTTGTTTGTTTTTAATTTCGCACAAAGCTACACGAGGCCTATCTGCGCTAGCCGTCCCTAATTTAGCAGTGTAAGACTAGAGGGAAGGCAGCTAGTCATCTTCAGGTTATCTTCAGGAAGGTCGAAACGTTGTTCTCTGCTTTATTAGTAAAAGTGTTAATACCCATACCAGTCGTTCTGAGATACCTTTTTATTTCATGTGGGTTTCTCGCCATCAAGAATATTAGAAACTGTTCGTTCAATAATATGATGGAAAACACGTTTCTTGTAACATTCTATTTAAAAATAAAGTTATCACTCAATATCGAAGTGCATTAAAGGATGTAAAGCAAAATATAGGTATTGTATACATTTTTTTAAAAATACCAGAAGTGAAACTGAAAAGAGAATCTGTGACGTAGAGATTTAATGCGTTCTTTGATTGGTCGTACCTTCTTCTTTAAACTGCAGTTTCAGAAAATGAAATAAATACAGTTAGGCCTAATATAATGGCGAAATCTATATAATATCTATTAGATGTTATAAAGTTAGAATTTGTTATACGGGCATTAGTTTGCTGTTTGTAATGCCTTATATGATGTAACTCAAATGCCTCTCCACTGGATCAGCGATAAGTCTGCATGCTAAAAACCGGGTTTCGATACCCGTGATGAACAGAGTTCATTGTGCAGCTTTGTGTTGAGTAAAAATCAATCGATTCATTTATTTCCTGCCTGAAATCATTTCAATTTGAGATTTAGTTACAAGAAAAAAGTCTTATTTGTTTTTGTGTGTATTACTATTGAGCACTAAGGTACATAATTGTGTATCTAAGGTCTGCTTATAGAGAAAAATAATTAAAACAAAATAAATTTATTCCTTCAAAACGGATTCTTTTGATGAAACAGTTTCCTTTTATATTTTATAAATGAATTCAGCATTAATCATATTTTTCTCGCTAACTGTCGTTGAAGAGACTTAAGCCCGTTTTACTACTAATTACTGATACTCAAATTACCACTGTCTTCTATATAAAAGACATTCAGATATACATAACTTAAAGCACCAGCCTGGCCATTTCTTCTCTTCCAGAATTATTATATTTCTGCTCATGGGCCATAACGCGAAACAGTATCAGATGCTTTTGCTTTTGTACATTTCACGTGATCTAAATGTCACAAATGCCGCTTTGCAAGAGTTTAATTTAAAAATAATTTTGTATGACTTTAAATATCAGCTATTTTCATGTTGTATATGCAAGATTACCAAATGTCCGCAGTCCTTTTACGCTCTTCTTGTTTCTCAGCCGCGGCATAACGGCTCAAAAAATGGCTCTGAGCTTTTCAAATACAAACTTTTAGCTCATAGCTCCGTCATTTCTCGACCGATTCGAGATACATTTACAGTTTTCGACTCCGGTGGTTAAATCTTTCTGATTGATTTATTTGACCACGCCCAAGGTCTGATAGATTAATTTACTTTAATCCTGCCTAAAATATTTTTTTAGTTTGAGGGTAGGTAGGTAGAGATTCTGATGAGTAATAAAATTGAATCGGGTATAAGCGCGCTCCTTGTTTTTGCTGGGGCACAAAAATATAGTTGATAAAAGCGAAAAAGAAAGGGGTCTCTACTTCTGCTTAAGGAATTTCAAGTGCCGCGGCTATTGAAAATTCCTTCATGTTTTTTAGTGCAAATTGACAGAATGGGTTATCTGTCTATTACAGAGAATCGAATCTTGGATTTTAGTGTTGTAGGTCCTCTGATTTACGAGTCAGACTTTTGTTTATAATTAACCTCTGTCCGTGATGTGTTCTTTGAAACGTTACATATTAAAAGCAATTTATGAACCATTTATTTGTTGTTGTTTTTTTTAATTTTGCACAAAGCTGCACGAAGGCTATTTACGCTAGCCGTCCCTAATTTAGCAGTGTATTGGTTTCGTTTGTTTTGAATTTCGCGCAAGGTTGCATGAGGGCTATATGCGCTAACCGTCCATAATGTAGCAGTGTAAAACTAGAGGGTAGGCAACTAGTCATCATAAGCCTCCGCCAGCTCATTGACTACTTTTTTTACTAAAGAATAATGCGATTGGCCGTAACATAATGCCCCATGGCTGAAAGACGAGCATGTCTGTTGTGACAAGGGAATCGAACCCGTGACCCTGAGATTACGAGTCGAGCATCTTAACCACCTGGCCATGCCGGGCCCTTTACTATCTAATAAACATCATGTTTCTTTACTCATTAAGTTGTCACAAAGCTGATGTAGCAGATAAGAAATAACAAAGTAATAAACTAGAAAAAAAAAAACTGAAACCCAATAACCAGGTTGTAACAAGGCAGCTGCTTGCTTCTCCACGGAATGCACGAGAAATAAGTTTCATCCGTGATAACAATGGAAAAAAAATCATGCAACAAATTGGACATGGACTACTCTATCTATACTTTAACTCTCATGGTCTGTTTGAACATTCTGTTTATAGGTGGTAATTCAGACAGCTAGAAACTATAGGACATTCTCAAAGCGTATTAACATAATGGCTTTCGCTCACAAGTTCACATGGTGTTTGCTCACATGGATAATTTCAGAATTTTCATAGGGTAATTAAACGTGTAAATGCTTTTACCATAAAAAGTGAACTTTATGATAACGATGCAAATAAAAGTTTGAAAGTCGTGTTTGGTTGAATGGTTTTGTTTTACATGTAATTAGTTTGTTGTTGTTGTTTTTCGATACTTTTTGGTCTTTTAAAATCAAAATTATAGCGGTGTTGACCTGCAAATCAGAATTCATTTTCTATTAATTTGTTTGTTTGCTACACGAGGGCTATCTGCACTATCCATCCTGAATTTAACAGTGTAAGACTAGAGGAAAGGCAGCTAGTCATCACCACCCAACGCCAACTCTTGGGCTACTCTTTAACCGACGAATAAAGCCAACAACTTATTTGGAAAGAAACTTCTTGTAAATTATATTTCAGTCTTTGTCAAGAATTAAACGGCTAATACATCACAGGTTAGTTATTTATATCATTTAGCGTTTTCTTAAAAGTATTAAAACGGTGATCAAGATTACATGGAAATAATCTTAAGTCTACATTTCAAATAATCTTAAGTCTATATTTCAAGCTCAACGGATTATGACGCTAAAAACTAGGTTTGATACCCGCAGTGGACATAGCGCAGATAACCCATCCTTATGCTTTGCGGTAAGTCTCCCGTTGGTACAGCGATAAGTCTACCGACTTACAACGCTAAAATCAGGTGTTCGATTTCCCTCGGTGGACTCAGCAGATAGCCCAATGTGGCTTTGCTATATGAAAACATACACATATATACATGCTTTGCAATAAACACAAATAAATAAAACACATCAATCACTCTTCAATATTATATATATTATAGAAATAAATTTTCCCAAGGTGAGTCAGCAGTAATCTCACGGGCTTACAACGATTAAGTGCAAGGTTCGATTCCCGGTGAAGAACATATCGAAAATATCCCATTTTGTTGGTTTACTTTAAAACAAAATAAAACAATGAATAAATTATCTATTGCTTCATGCGCCATCTGTTATACTTTCTGAGAACTTTAATAATAGGTACGAATTACGTAAACAAGCTAGTGTGAATATAACTAACGTACATCTTTTTATTAGACATATGAGTAATAAATAAATTTTAGTAGTATATATTTTGATGATACAGTACTCAGATTAAGGCATACATTATAGATGCAATAACTCAGAGTGAGGCATGCAATATAATTACAATTACTCAAATTGAAATATACAATATAAACATAGTGCTTAGATTAAGGCATAAATTTAAATACAGTGCTCAGAGTGAGGCATACAATAAACATACAGTTACTCAGATTGAGGTATACAATATAAATACAGTAAGCCAGATTGAGGTGTAGAGTATAAATACAATTTCTGAGATTCAGGAATAGAATATAAACATATTCTGAACACTAAAACTTATAGTAGTTAAAATTAACTAGATAAGTGTTAGCCGACCCCAGACGATTTAATACAATTTTCCACACTACATTTAGTAATAATAGAGGAAATAAGATGAATATAACATGTTTTAATTACAGAATGTGATAATTTATATAAAGCTATCAGTTACTAATACTTACAAGTTGGTTTAAGTTTTAATCATACGGTTATTTATGTTCACAATCTATTCTTGCTACAACGACTAACTCTAAAGTAATAGATTATTAGCTGCTTAAAATCAAGTCATTAACGTCCATTATGAAGGTAGGTTGAAAACTCAGCGTGATTCGTGAGGCTATTCATTGTGTGGTCTACAAGTCGCAACAAAGCTAAAGAAAAACAAGAAATTTGATAGTAACGCTGTGTTACTCTACCCTAGAGCATTCCACTGGGTTTTATATTATATCTCTAAATAACGAGATATGTCGCTTAATATGAACGGGTTGAAAATATTCATTATTATACTGTTAATCTTCAGGGCTAATATTTATTACGAAACTTACTAAAACATGGGATCAGTAAACTTTAAGTTAGTCTTGGTGGAAAATTGTAATTTCTATGCAGCATGTTTTAACCCTTTTTATATTTAATAAGTTAAGCTGTAATGGGAATCATAATTCATGTAGTGGACGATATTTCTTGACAAGTTATTAGATGTATGAACATTTTGATCTACACTAAAAGATAAATGAGGTTATTTTCATTTTTCGGGTGCCTTAGTAAAGAATGAGGATATTTTGGTGTTGTTAGATGTAGTTGTCTTTTGATGTAATATAGAATTCAAACCTGAACTGTAATTTAAAGGTCAAATAGCAGATCTGAATAATTTCAGCTTGGACACTACTCAGAACACTTATTTTACTTTCTTCCTTATACAGGACAGGATAAAAAAAAACATCATAGACCTTCTTCTCTTTTACCTATACAGACCAGAATACAAAACCATGATAAATATTCTTCTCTATTCCCTCTACGTAATAGAATACAAAACCATTAGAGACCTCCTTTTCTTCTCCCTATACAGGCCAGAATACAAAACCATTAGAGACCTCCTTTTCTTCTCCCTATACAGACCAGAATACAAAACCATGATAAATATTCTTCTCTATTCTCTCTACGGAATAGAATACAAAACCATTAGAGACCTCCTTTTCTTCTACCTTTACCGGCCAGAATAAAAACCCATCAAAGACCTTCTTCTCTTCTACCTATACAGACCAGAATGCAAAACACTCATATACCTTCTTCTCTTCTCCATCTACAGGCCAGAATACAAAACCATCATAGATTTCTTCTCTTCTCCCTATACAAACCAGAACACAAAACCATCATAGACCTTCTTTTCTTCTCCCTATACAAACCAGAACACAAAATCATTATAGATTTTCTTCCCTTCAACCTATACAGGCAAGTATAAAAAACCAACATAGACCTTTTCTTCTACCTATACAGGTCAGAATAAAAAATTATGATAGACATTCTTCTTTTCTCCCTATACACGTCAGAATGCAAAACCATCCTGGACCATCTTCTCATCTTCCTATACAAGCCAGAATACAAAACCATTATAACCCTTCTTCTCTTCTCCCCATACAAAACAGAATACAAAACCATCATAGACCTTCTTCTCTTTTCCTTATACAGGCCAGAATAAAAACCATCATAGAACTTGTTTTCTTTTCTTTGTACAGGCCAAAATACAAAACCATCATAGACTTTCTTCTCTTCTACCTATATAGGCCAGAATACAAAACAATCGTATACCTACTTCTCTTCTCTCTGTACAGATCAGAATACAAAACCATTAGAGACCTTCTTCTCTTCTCGCTATACAGGCCAGAATGCAAGACCATCACGGAACACTTCTTTTCTCCCTTATACATGCCAGAATAAAAACCAAAATAAAACTTGTTTTCTTCTCTTTCTACAGGCCAAAATACAAAACCATCATGGAACTTTTTCTCTTCTACTTATACAAGCCAAATAAAAGACTACCATATATTACCTTCTTCTCTTCTTTCTCTATAGGCCACAATAAAAAACCATCATAGACCTTCTTCTCTTCTACCTATACAGGCAAATATAAAAACTACGATAGACCTTTTTCTCTTTTCCCTCTACAGCCCAGAATACAAAACCATTATACACCTTTTTCTTCTCTCGATACAGGCCAGAATATCAAACCATTATAAACCTTCTTCTCTTCTCCCTATACAGGCCAAAATAAAAAACTATCATATACCTTCTTTTCTTCTCAATCTACAGCAGAACACAAAATAATTATAGACCTTCTTCTCTTCTACCTATACAAGGAAGTATAAAAAACCATCATGGTTCTTCTTCTCTGTACCCTATACAGGCCAGAGTACAAAACATTCATAGACCTTCTTCTCTTTTCCTATAGAAACCAGAATACAAAACATCATGAACCTTTTATTCATCTCTTTATACAAGCCAGAATACAAAACCATCATAGACCTTCTTCTCTTCTATCTATACAGACCAGAATGCAAAACTATTATAGACCTTCTTCTCTTCTACTTATACAGGTCCAAATAAAAAACAATCATAGACCTTTTTCTCTTCACCCTCTATAGACCAGAATAAAAAAACATTATAGACCTTTTTCTCTTCACCCTCTATAGACCAGAATAAAAAACCATTATAGACCTTTTTCTCTTCACCCTCTATAGACCAGAATAAAAAACCATTATAGACCTTTTTCTCTTCTCCCGATACAGTCCAGAATACAAAACAATTATAGACCTTCTTCTCTTCTCCCTATACAGGCCAGAATACAAAACCATCATAGAACTTGTTTTCTTCTCTTTATACAGGCCGAAATACAAAACCATCATGGACATTCTTGTCTTCTTCCCATACAAGTTGGAACACAAAACCATCATGGACCTTCTTCTCTTCTCCCTATATAGGACAGAATACAAAATTAGCATATACCTTCTCTTCTTCCTATATAGGAAGAAGAGAAGAAAGAAAGTCTATGTTAGTTTCGTATTCTGGCCTACAGGGAGAAGTGAAGAAGGTTCATGATGTCTTCTCTTCTCTCTTTTCAGGCCAGAATAGAAAACCATCATGAACCTTCTTCACTTCTCCCTGTAGAGACGAGAATACAAAACCATCATGAACCTTCTCTTCTCCCTATACACGCCAAAATAAAAAGCTATCATAAACCTTGTTTTTTCTCAATCTACAGACCAGAACACAAAATCATTTTAGACGTTCTTCTCTTCTCCCTATAGAATCCAGAAAATAAAATCATCATAGACCTTCTGTTCTCCGTACACAGGCCAGTATAGCCATCCTAGACCTACTTCGTTTCACCTCATACATGCCAGACACAAGACTATCATAAACCTTTTCTCTTCTCCCTATACAGGACTGAATACAAAACCATCATAGACGTTCTTTTCTTCTTTCTTTATAGACCAGAATGCAAAACTATTATAAACCGACTTTTCTTCTCCCGATACAGGCCGGAATACAAAACCATCATAGAAGTTCTTCTCTTTTCCCAATACAGGACAGAATAAAAACTATCATGGAACTTGTTTTCTTCGCTTTATACAGGCCAAAATACAAAACCACCATGGACCTTCTTGTCTTCTTCCTATACAAGTCGGAACATAAAACCATCATGAACCTTCTTCTCTTCTCGCTATATAGGACAGAATACAAAACTATCATAGACTTTCTTTCTTCTCTTCTTCCTGTATAGGCCAGAATACAAAACCCTCATGGATATTCTTCTCATCTCTCTTTTCAGGCCGGAATACAAAACCATAATGAACCTATTTCACTTTTCCCTACACAGACCTAAATAAAAAAAACCCATCATGGACCTTCTTCTCTTCTCCCTCAACAGACCAGACTACAAAACCATCATAAACCTTCTCTTCTCCCTATACAGGCCAAAATAAAGAACTATCATAGACCTTTTTTTCTTCTCAATCTTCAGACCAGAACACAAAATCATTATAGACCTTCTTCTGTTAAACCTATACAGTCAAGTATAAAAAACCCTCATAGATATTCTTCTCTTTTCTTTTTTCAGGCCGGAATACAAAACCATCATCAACCTTCTTCACTTCTCTCCACACAGACCAAAATAAAAAAAAACCATCATGGACCTTTTTCTCTTCTTCCTGTACAGGCCAGAATACAAAACTAGCAAGGACCTTCTTCGCCTCTTCCCATACAGGTCAGAAAAGAAAACAATCATGAACCTTCTTCTCATCTCCCTGCAGAGGCCAGAATACAAAACCATAATAGATTATCTTCTCTTCTCCCTATACAGGCCAAAATAAAAAAGTATCATAGATCTTCTTCTCTTCTCCTTATACACGCCAGAATACAAAACCATCATAAACTTTCTTCTCTTCTTTCTCTATAGACCAGAATACAAAACCATTATATACCTTCTTCTTTGCTCCCGATACACACCAGAATATAAAACCATCATAGACCTTCTTCTCTTTCCCTATACAGTCCAGAATACAAAACAACTTAGACCTTCTTCACTTTCCCTATACAGGCCAGAATACAAAACCGTAATAGGCTTTCTTCTCTTCTCCCAATACACGCCAGAATACAAAACCATGATAAAACTCCTTCTCTTCTCCCTATACAGACCAGAATAAGAAATTATCCTAGACTTTCTTTCTTCTCTTCTTCATATACAGGCCAGAACACAAAACCATATTGGACCTTGTTTACCTCTTTCTAAACAGGCAAGAATACAAAACCTTCAAAAACATTTTTCTCTTCTCCTTTTTCAGGCCGGAATACAAAACCATCATAAACCTTCTTTTCTTCTTTATCTATAGACCAGAATAAAAGACCATTATTGACCTTCTTCTCTTCTACTATACAAGCCAGAATAAAAAACAATCATAGACCATATTCTCTTTTCCCTATACAGACCAAAATACAAAACCATCATGGACCTTCTTTTCTTCTTCCTATACACGTCGGAACACAAAACCATCATGAACCTAATTCTCTTCTCCCTATATAATACAGAATACAAGACTATCATAAACCTCCTTTTCTTCTCACTATACAGGCCAGAATACGAATCTATCATAGACTTTCTTTCTTCTCTTCTTCCTATATAGGCCAGAATACAAAACCATCATGGATATTCTTCTATTCTCTCATTTCAGGCCGGAATACAAAATTATCATAAACCATATTCTCTTTTCCCTATACAGACCAAAATAAAAAACCATTATGGACCTTATTCTCCTCTTCCCATACAGGTCAGAATACAAAACGATCATGGACCTTCTTCTCCTCTTCCCATAAAGGTCAGAATACAAAACGATCATGGACCTTTTTGTCTTCTCCCTATAGAAACCGAAATACAAAACCATCATGATCTTTCTTCTACTCTCCCTATGCAGGCTAGAATATAAAATCACAATAGGTTTTCTTCTCTTCTAATATTACAGGGAAATATAAAAACTATCAAAGACCTTTTTCTCTTCTCCCTCTACAGATCCGAGTACAAAACGATTATACACCTTTTCTTCTCTCGATACAGACCAGAATATAAAACCATTATAGACTTTCTTCTAATTTCCCAGTACAGTCCAGAATACAAAACCATCATGAACCTTCAGTTCTTTTTATACAGGCCAAAATAAAAAACTATAATACACCTTCTTTTCTTCTCAATCTACAGACCAGAACACAAAATCATTATAGACCTTTTATCTTCAACCTATACAGGCAAGTATAAAAAACCATTATGGACCTTTTTCTCTTCTCCATATACAGGCCAGAATACAACACATTCATAGACCTTCTTCTCTTCTCCTTATAGAAACCAGAATACAAAACCATCATAAATCTTCCTCTCTTCTTTCTCTAAAGATCAGAATACAAAAATCATTATAGACCTTTTTCTCTAATACCTATACAGGCCAAGTTAAAAAACTATAATATACCTTCTTCTCTTCTCCGTATACAGGCCAGTATACAAAACCATCATGGACCTTATTCTTTTCTCTTTATACATGCCAGAACAGGAAACTATCGAAAACCTCATTCTCTTCTCCCTATACAGGCCTGAATACAAAACCATCATAGACATTCTTTTCTTCTACCTATACAGACCAGAATACAAAATTATCATAGATCTTCTTCTCTTCTCATTCTATAGACCAGAATACAAAACCATAATAGACTTTCTTCCCTTCTCCCGATACAAACCAGAATATAAAACAATCATAGACCTTCTTCCCTTCTCCCGATACAAACCAGAATACAAAACAATCATAGACCTTCTTGTCTTTTCCCCTATTCAGGCCAGAATAAAAACCATCATAAACCTCCTTCTTTTATGCAGTGAAGAATACGAAACAATAATAGACTTTCTTTCTTCTCTTCTCCGTATACAGTCCAGAATACAAAACCATCATGGACCTTCTTCTCTTCTTCCTATAAAGGTCAGTTCATAGAACCATCATAAGCCTCCTTCTCTATTCCCTCTATAGGACAAAATACAAAACCATCATAGATCTTCTTCTCTTCTAACTATACAGGCCAAAATTAAAAAAAAAAACTATCATAAACCTTCTTCTCTTCTTCTTCTACAGACCAAAATAAGAAATCATCATAGACCTTCTTGTCTTCTACTATACAGGCCAGAATGCAAAACAATCATGGACCATGTTTTTTGTCCCTGTACAAGCCACAAAACAAAACCATCATAGACCTTGTTTTCTTCTCCTTGTACAGGCCAGAATACAAAACTATCAAAGACCTTCTTCTCTTCTTCTTATACAGGTCAGAATACAAAACCATCATGAGCCTTTTTCTTTTCTTCCCATACAGGTCAGAATACAAAACCATCATGAACCTTCATTTCTTCTCCCTATACAAGCCAGAAAACAAAATCATCATAGACCATCTTTTGGTCTCCGTATAGAGGCCAAAATACAAAACTATCAAAGACCTTCTTCTCTTCTTCCTATACAGTCCAGAATACAAAACCATCATGAACCTTCTTCTTTTCTCCCCATACAGGTCAGAATACAAAACCATCCTAAACCTTCTTCTCTTCTCCCTATACAGGCCAGAATACAAAACTATCATAGACTTTCTTTCTTCTCTTCTTCCTATATAGGCCAGAATGCAAAACCATCATGGATATTCTTCTCTTCTTTCTTTTCAGGCCGGAATACAAAACCATCATGAACCTTCTTCTGTTCTCCCTACACAGGCCAAAATAAATAAACCATAATGGACCTTCTTCTCTTCTCCCTACAGAGGCTAGAGTACAAAACCATCATAGACCTTCTTCTCTTCTCCCTATAGAAACCGGAATATCAAACCATTATGAACCTTGTTCTCTTCTTCCTAAACAGGCCAGAACCCAAAACCACAATAGATTTTTTTCTCTTCTACCTATACAGACCAGAATGAAAAAAACCATAACAGATCTTCTTATCTTTTTTCACTACAGACGAGAATACAAAACCATTAAAGACCTTCTTCTCTTCTTCCTATACAGGCCAGAATACTAAACAATCGTATACCTTATTTTCTTCTCCCTCTACAAACCAGAATACAAAACCATTATAGACCATCTTTTCTTCTAACTATACAGGCCAGAATGGAAACCCATCATGGACCTCCTTTTCTTTTCTCTTTTCAGGCCGGAATACAAAACCATCATGAACCTCTTTCTCTATTCCCTACACAGGCCAAAAAAACACCATCATGGACTTTCTTCTCTTCTCCCCTGTACAGGCCAGAATACAAGACCATCATAGACCTTCATTTCTTCTCCCTATACAGGCCAGAATACAAAACTATCAATGACCTTCTTCTCTTCATCCTATGCAGGCCAGAATAGAAAACCATCATGGATTTTTTTCTCTTCTCCCTATACAAACCAGAAAACAAAATCATCGTAGATCTTGTTCTGTTCTCCGTATACAGGCTAGAATACAAAACCATCATAGACATTTTTTTCTTCTCCCTATTCAGACCAGAATACAAAACCATCATAAACCTCTTTCTCTTCTTCCTATACAGCGCAGAATATGAAACTATCATAAACTTTCTTTCTTCTCTTCTTCCTTTATAAACCAGAATAGAAAACCATCATGGATATTCTTCTTTTGTCTCTTTTCAAGCCCGAATACAAAACCATCATGAACCTTCTTCTCTTCTCCCTACACAGGCGAAAATGAAAAAAACCATCATGGATCTTCTTCTCTTCTCTCTATACAGGTCAGAATAGAAAACCATCATGGACCTTCTTCTCTTCTCTTTATACAGGGCAGAATAGTAACCATTTTTGAACTTCTTCTCTTCTCCCTGTATAGGCCAGAATACAAAACCATCATAGAATTTCTTCTATTCTACCTATACAGACTAGAACACAAATCCATCATAGATCTTCTTCTCTTCTTTCTCTACAGACCAGAATACAAAACCATTATAGACCTTTTGCTCTTCTCCCTGTACAGACCAGAATACAAAACCATCATAGACCTTCTTCTCTTTTCCCTATACAGGCCAGAATAAAACCATCATAGAACTTGTTTTCTTCTCTTTGTACAGGCCAAAATAAAAAACCCTCATGGACCGTCTTCTTTTCTTCCTATACAGGTCGGTATACAAACCATCATGAACCTTCTTCTCTTCTCCCTATACATGCCAGAATAGAAAACAATCCTGGACCTTTTTCATTTCCCACTATACCGGCCAGAATACAAAACCATCATAGTCCTTCTTCTCTTTTCACTTTACAAGCCAAAATACTAAACCATCATAGATCTTTTTCTCTTCTCACTCTACAGACAAGAATACAAAATCATTATAGACCTTCTTTTCTTCTCCCTATATAGGCCAAAATACAAAACCATCATGGTTTTTTTCTCTTCTTCCTATACAGGTCGGAACAAAAAACCATTATGAATTTTCTTTTCTTCTCCCTATATGGAACAGAATACAAAACCATCATAGACTTTCTTCTCTTCTACCTATACAGGCCATAATACTAAACAATCGTATACCTTCTTCTCTTCTCTCTTTACAGAGCAGAATTCAAAACCATTATAGACCTTCTTTTCTTCTAACTATACAGGCGAAAATAAAAAAAAACTATCATGGACCTTCTTCTTTTCTCCCTCTACAGATGAAAATAAAAAACTCTCATAGACCTCCTTCTCTTTTCCCAATACAGGCCAGAATACAAAACAATTATAGGTTTTCTTCTCTTCTCCTTATACAGTCCAGAATGCAAAATCATCATAGACCATTTTTTCTTCTCCGTATACAAGCCACAAAACAAAACCATAATAGACCTTGTTTTCTTCTCCTTATACAGGCCAGAATACAAAACAATCATAGACCTTCTTCTTCCGTATACAGGACAGAAAAAAAGCTATCATAAACATCCTTCTATTCTCTTTATAAAGACCAGAACATGAAACTATCATAGACTTTATTTCTTCTCTTCTCCCTATACAAACCGGAATACAAAACCATCATGGACCGTCTTCTCTTCTTCCTATACAAACCAGAATAAAAAATCATCATAGGCTTTGTCTTCTACCTATACAGGCCGGAATAAAAAACATCATAGACCTTTTTAACTTCCACTTATACAGGCCATAATAATAAACTATCATATATATTATCTTCTTTTCTTCTCCCTCTACAGACCAGAATACAAAACCATTATAGACCTTCTTCTCTTCTAACTTTACAGGCCAAAATAAAAAAACTATCATGGACCTTCTTCTTTTCTCCCTCTACAGGTGAAAATAAGGAACCATCACAGACCTTCTTCTCTTCTACTATACAGGCCAGAATGCAAAAACATCATAGACCATCTTTTCTTGTCCTTATACAAGCCACTAAACAAAACCATCATAGACCTTGTTTTCTTCTCCTGGTACAGGCCAGAATACAAAACCATCATAGACCTTCTACTTTTTTCCCCATACAGGCCTGAACACAAAACAATCATGGACCTTCTTCTCTTCTCCCTATGCACGCCAGAAAACAAAATCATCATAGACCTTCTTCTCTTCTCCGTATACAGGCCAGAATATAAAACCATCATAGACCTTCTTCTCTTCTTCCTACATACGCCAGAATACGAAACTATCATAGATTTTCTTACTTCTCTTCTTCCTATATAAACCAGAATAAAAAACCATCATCAATATTCTTCTCTTCTCACTTTTCAGACCGGAATACAAAACCATCATGAACCTACTTCTTTTATCCCAATACAGGCCAGAATAAAAACAATCATGGACCTTCTTCAATTCTCCCTATACAAGCTAGAAAACAAAACCATCATAGACCTTTTCTTCTACCTATACAGGCCAGAATACAAAACCATCATAGACCTTCTTCTCTTCTCCTTATATAGGCCAGAATACAAAACCATCATAAGCCTCCTTCTCTTCTCCCTATAAAGGCCAGAATACGAAAAAATCAGAGACTTTCTTTCTTCTCTTCTTCCTATACACACCGGAATACAAAACCATCTTGAACCTTGTTTTCTTCTCCCTATACAGGTCGGAATACAAAACCATCATGAACCTTCTTCTCTTCTCCCTTCACAGGCCAAATAACCATCATGGACCTTCTTCTCTTCTCTCTTTTCACGCCGGAATACAAAACCATAATGAACCTTCTTCTCTTCTCCTATACAGATCAGAATACAAAACCATAATGAACCTTCTTCTCTTCTCCCTATGCAAGCCAGAATACAAAACTACCATAGACTTTCTTTCTTCTCTTCTTCCTATATAGGCCAGAATACAAAACCATCATGGATATTCTTCTCTTCTCTCTTTTCAGGCCGGAATACAAAACCATCATGAACCTTCTTCTCTTCTCCCTATTGACACCGGAATATAAAACCATTATGAACCTTCTTCTCTTCTTCCTAAACAGGCCTAAACCGAAAACCACAATAGATTTTCTTCTCTTCTAGCTATACAGACCAGAATGAAAAACCATCATAGATCTTCTTATCTTTTTTTCACTACAGACCAGAATACAAAACGATTAAAGACCTTAGTCTCTTTTCCCTTTATAGATCATAATTCAAAATCGCCATAGACCTTCTTCTCTTCTACCTATACAGGCCAGAATACTAAACAATCGTATACCTTCTTCTCGTCTCTCTCTACAGACCAGAATACAAAACCATTAGAGACCTTGTTCTCTTCGCCTTATACAGGCCAGAATAAAAAATCATCATAGGCCTTCTCTTCTACCTATACAAGCCGTAATAAAAACATCATAGACCTTCTTTTCTTCTCCCTCTACAAACCAGAATGCAAAACCATCATGATCCTACTTCTCTTCTCCCTACACAAGCGATAAAACAAAATCATCGTAGACCTTGTTCCGTTCTCCGTATACAGGCTAGAATACAAAACCATCATAGACCTCTTTCTCTTCTTCCTATACAGGGCAGAATATGAAACTATCATAAACTTTCTTTCTTCTCTTCTTCCTATATAGGCCAGAATAGAAAACCATCATGGATATTCTTCTCTTGTCTCTTTTCAAGCTGGAATACGAAACCATCATTAACCTTCTTCTCTTCTCCCAATACAGGTGAGAATATAAAACCATCATGAACCTTCATTTCTTCTCCCTATACAAGCCAGAAAACAAAATCATCATAGACCATCTTTTGGTCTCCGTATAGAGGCCAAAATACAAAACTATCAAAGACCTTCTTCTTTTCTCCCCATACAGGTCAGAATACAAAACTATCATAAACTTTCTTCTCTTCTCCCTATACAGGTCAGAATACAAAACCATCATGGACCTTCTTCTCTTCCCCTATGCAAGCCAGAAAAAAAAATCATCATAGACCTTCATCTGTTCTCCGTATACAGGTCAGAATACAAAACCATCATGGACCTTCTTCTCTTCCCCTATGCAAGCCAGAAAAAAAAATCATCATAGACCTTCATCTCTTCTCCCTATACATGCCAGAATACAAAACTATCATAGACTTTCTTTCTTCTCTTCTTCCTATATAGGCCAGAATACAAAACCATCATGGATATTCTTCTCTTCTTTCTTTTCAGGCCGGAATAAAAAACCATCATGAACCTTCTTCTGTTCTCCCTACACAGGCCAAAATAAAAAAAACCATCATGGACTTTCTTTTCTTCTCCCTATAGAAACCGGAATATAAAACCATTATGAACCTTCTTCTCTTCTTCCTAAACAGGCCAGAACCCAAAACCATAATAGATCTTCTTTTTTCACTACAAACCAGAATACAAAACGATTAAAGACCTTAGTCTCTTTTTTCTTTATAGATCATAATACAAAACCATCATAGACCTTCTTCTCTTCTACCTATACAGGCCAGAATACTAAACAATCGTATACCTTCTTCTCGTCTCTCTCTACAGACCAGAATACAAAACCATTAGAGACCTTGTTCTCTTCTCCCTCTACAAACCAGAATACAAAACCATTATAGACCATCTTTTCTTCTAATTATACAGGCCAGAATACAAAACCATCATGGACCTCCTTCTTTTCTCTCTTTTCAGGCCGGAATACAAAACCATCATGAACCTCCTTCTCTTCTCCCTACACAGATAAAAAAACACCATCATAGACCTTCATCTCTTCTCCCTATACAGGCCAGAATACAAAACTATCAATGATTTTCTTCTCTTCTTCCTATACAGGCCAGAATAGAAAACCATCATAAATGTTCTTCTCTTCTCCCTATACAAGCCAGAAAACAAAATCATCGTAGACCTTGTTCTGTTTTCCGTATACAGGCTAGAATACAAGACCATCATGGACCTTCTTCTCTTCTCCCTATACAAGCCAGAAAACAAAACCATCATAGATCTTCTTCTCTTTTCTTTATACAGACCAGAATACAAACCAATCAAAAATCTTGTTTTCTTATACCGGCCAAGATACAAAACCATTTTGGACCTTCTTCTCTTCTACCTATACAGGCCAGAATAATAAACTATCATAGGACTTCTTTTCTTTTCCCTCTAGAGACCAGAATACAAAACCAGTATAGACATTCTTCCCTTCTACCTATACAGGTCAGAATTATAAACTATCATAGATGTTCTTGTCTTTTCCCTCTAGAGACAAGAATACAAAACCATTATAGACCTTCTTTTCTTCTATCTATACAGGCCAAAATAAAAACAACTATCATGGACCTTCTTCTCTTCTCCCTCTTCAGACCAAAATACAAAACCATTATAGACTTTCTTCTCTTGAACCTATACAGGCCAGAATAATAAACCATCTTAGATCTTCTCTTCTACCTATACAGGCCATAATACAAAATCATCATGGAACTTCTTTTCTTCTCCCTATACAGGCCAGAATACAAAACCATCATGGACCTTCTTCTCTTCTCCTTATTGAGGCCAGAATACCGAACCATCATAAACTTTCTTCTCTTCTCCCTGTTCAGGCCTGAATACAAAACCACCATAGACCTTCTTCTCTTCTTTCTATACAGGCCAGAATACAAAACCATCATAAACTTTCTTTTCTTCTTCCTATAGTTGTTGTTCTTACACAAGATTTATAATTGTTTAAGTTTTGTTTTGCTCCACTTTTAAGGAATAAATAATCTACAAATATTGGTTTGAATTTCACACAAATCTATACGAGGGCTACGACGAATAGTGGGATTGATCGTACCCTTTATAAAGACCCCTCGGCTGAAATAGCGAGCATGTTTGGTGCGAATGAGATTCGAATTTGTCACTCTCATTGTTTAGAGACATGAATGTTTTTATTATTGTTGTTTTTCAACGTAGAGCTACACAACGGACGTTTTGTGCTGTGTTTTCACCTGGGCTGAAATCCATTGTTAATCAGTAAGCATACTCATGACCCACAGTAAAGTAAAGTGGTATAAATTAATATTGTTTATGTTTCTTGACACTAGAAAAATTAACAGCGAGACAAAATAATTTGGGAAATCGCTTTCTAATATGTTCTATTTTGATGAAAGAAACCTTCATATCCTTGATAAGACTTCTTTGTACTTTAATTCATGTTTATTACAATGATTTTGAATAAAATGTTAAATGCAAATGATGTAATATATTATATCAAACCTGAAGTTAGCACTGAAGTAACTGCTTTCTTTATTTATTTTTTTTCAAACAGCTACATAAGGTGTAAAGCATTTCTGAATCGCGATGTGTTGTGTTTAGTGGTCAGTTTTACATTTGAGCTGACGATAAACTTTACGTTTCGTTATGACGAGATACTCACCTAAAATAAAAATGTATTCTCAAGACAGTCTGTATGGGTATTGAAAATTCTATTAAAATAAAGTGTTTTTAATTTCGCTCAAAGCTACACGAGGGCTATCTGCGCTAGCCGTCCCTAATTTAGCAGTGTAAGACTAGAGGGAAGGCAGCTAGTCTTCACCACCCACCGTTAACTCTTGGGCTACTCTTTTACCAACGAATAGTGGGATTGACTGCACATTATAACGCCCTCACGGCTGAAAGGGCGAACATGTTTGGTGCGACGGGGATTCAAACCCGCGACTCTGAGATGACGAGTCGTCGAACGCTTTAACTCCCCTGGCCATACCCGACGTGAAATAAAGTCCAGACAACGTTTCTACCTTTTTAGATCATCTTGAGAATACATTTAAACTATACAATGCTGCTATCTTGTGACCAACAGAGGAAACAAAAATGAAACAATTCAAATGGGTGGTATATTGCATGCTAACCTAGTTATATCTAAGAAAATAAAATTATTCTTTGTTTCGTAATGGTTGGTGTAAATGAAATTACATTATTATAATTTTCATTACAGTACTAATACTCAGCCTGAGGAAAATTATTATTGTCGTTATATATCAGCTTTATTTTCGTAAAATTGTTAACCTTATGTTTTTGCGAGTGACCTTTACACATGATTGATAAGCAGTACAGTAATGTTTGACTTTAGTCGGAATCTGATGGTTAACCCTGGCTTCTTAAGTAGGGAGGAATACCTTTACAAATACAAGAACTATTTTTTATTCTCAAATCTTGCGGAAATGTATTCAGTAGAGCTAGTTCTTTAGAGTTTGTTTGTTTGTTTTGGAATTTCGCACAAAGCTACTCGAGGGCTATCTGTGCTTGCCGTCCCTAATTTTGCAGTGTAAGACTAGAGGGAAGGCAGCTAGTCATCACCACCCACCGCCAACTCTTGGGCTGCTCTTTTACCAACGAATAGTGGGATTGACCGTCACATTATAATGCCCCCACTGCTGAAAGGGCGAGCATGTTTGGCGCGACGGAGATGCGAACCCGCGAACCTCGGATTACGAGTCGCACGCCTTAACGCGCTTGGCCATGCTGGGCCATCTTCTTTATAGATAGGCCGGGTATGGCCAGGTGGATAGGCACTCGATTCGTAATTCGCGGGTTCAAATCTCCGTCACACCAAACATACTCGCCCTTTCAGCCATGGGGGCGTTACAACGTGACGGTCAATCTCACTATTCGTTGATAAAAGAATAGCCCAAGAGTTGGCGGTGGGTGATGTTGAGTAGCTGCCTTCCATCTAGTCTTACACTGCAAAATTAGGGACAGCTAGCGCAGATAGTCCTCGTGCAGCTTTAGGGGAAATTAAAAAAAAACAAAGAAATAAACAAAATAATGAAATAAGTTTTTGTTTTAATATTTATTTATACTACAAAAACTACGATAGATGGCAGTGGTATCGGTGTGAGATTGCCAGAAATTTCGATTACAGGGGGCACTCAGAAGTTTTAGCTTCCCTGAGTCCGTCTCATGATGGTGCTGTTGACTGTACTTGAAATTTTTAAAGAAGATTGTATTGACACGGAAGACATGAAGATGCCTCATGTCCAGAAGGGTTTCAGAGAGCCAGTGAATATGGTCTCCGCTCGTTTTTACAAAAATATCCAGGAATGCTTAAGTGCTTTGTTCCTCCTTTCACGTAGTTATTGTTAGTAACACAAACACATAATATATATATTCCAAGTGTACTTTTTTCACTTATTGTAAGTTTAATGATAATTCGTTTCAGAAGTTAACGTTTTGAGATTCTTAACATCCGGAATATGTTTGTTTGTGTTTAAGTTTCAGAATACGCCATCTGCACTGTGCCCAGCACGGGTATTGAGAGCCTATTTTTAGTCGCGTAATAAGCCCCAGTCATACCGCCGATTCACTCGTCGACATCTGGAAAGGATGTAATATTAGTACTGCGGTTAAAGCGGTTTTAATTTCGTTTTGTTTTACTTGCACTTTATATCTTCAGGGTACATGATACCTTGCGAATTTCACGTTGCTAAGACATCAGGTAATGTAACTTAACTCATACCTCTCAGATTTTATGCAACACATGAAAGGTCACGTGTTTCTACTTACGTAGTGAAAGTTACTAACGTTTGTTTCGGGCTCAAAACCTTCATATTCTTTGTCACGTCGAGTTTTAAGTAATCGTAATTATGTTTCTAGGTTTATCTATTTAGTCTAATAAAAGTTACTTTTTTTGGAAAATCAGATCTACTATTTTGTAAGTAGAAATATTATTTTTAATTACCCGTGGCGCCAGTGCATTAGATCCGCGTGTGATTTATTCATGATGTCATATCTGCACCTTGATAATGAGGAAAAATAAAACTCTCCTTGACGGAAAACAAAAGAGAATCGGGAAATTTGTGCCCCCTATTGCAAATCTACATGCACACAGAATAAAAATTTCGCGAAGTTGAGGTTGCACAACGCGTAATAAAAACGTTTTTCTAGTATCATGTAAGCAAGAGATCAATTATAGTATGATGTCTCTGATCAAACAATTAATGAGTTTTTTTAAAAAATATATATTTATTTACAATACGAAAACTACACTAGATGGTAGGTGTGTTGGTACGAGATCTCCTGTAAGGAGTATATCCTCATGTTAAAAGCCTGTTTAGTATAGCTTGAGCTTATGTTTTATACCTTCACAAATCTAGAAGCATATATATACTGATATGAATGTTTATGAAGGGGAGCAATCTTTCCCTATTAAGAAAACAAAACGTAAATCGGAACATTTCTGTAACTGATGTACGCGTTTTATTATTATATCTTATCGTCATGGTTTGTAGTTTGTTTGTTTTTTTAATCTAAGGAAGTCTGTTTCAGTATTTTTGTTCATTCTATTTGACAACTGAAATAGAAAGAAAGTTTAATACGCTTATTATATTTTTCCCAGAAATAATAGAGAGACAACTGATTTCAATGTCATGTGAATGTTAGGGTTAGAAAGCTACAATTGGTATTGGAAGAATTCGTGTGTCAAGTGACGCTAATCTACCGCAGATGTAAGCACTAACTATAACAGATCTTTATATTAAAAAAGAAATGTAAGACAGCCCCAGAATAATGATCGAAATATTGTTTCTATAAATAAAGTCTGTATTTCATTTTGTTATTTTCATCATGTTAAAAATACTTCTTTTATTTTTGTACCCAAAACGAAGCACCAGTTCTAATTAGTTTTGTACATAAGCTAACATGAATCACTTCTATAGAAAGTACTAATTGCATATAATGTAAAGCATAAAATGCTCAATAAATACATATTTATAGCAGTTTATATAGCTACCATTTTGTAAAAACGTATTAGCTATTTACTTACTGTTTATTCTAGATTAAGAACGAAAGTTTTGAATTATGTTTTGTGTTACAAAATCAAATAAAAGAAAAAAATAAATATTTTTCTTTCAGTAAGTACAACCTAATTGAAATCTACAGTCACCTACTTCAACTTTTTTAACTCTACCTATCTAAAGACTGCAAAGGGAACATACAGAAAGAAGGATCTGATGTACCCGTGCAAACAACCATAATAAATTGTAATATTGAAAGAAAAAATTCGGACACTAGATGTCGTTAGATGTTATGACCTCTGTAAAATCTTATCGTAAGTGTTGGGCAATATTGAAAATCAAAGTATGTAATACAGTTTTGTCTTGTTATACATTACCTAATCTCAAATTATTTTAATTCCATCGACTAGAAAGCCATGTACGATATTATAACATTTTAAAAAGTAATAATAGTTAATTTAAAATGTAAAGATGAAGTAAACAACATCAATATATTTAAGCATCAGTGAGGCTGTACCACCAAGAACAAGTATTGCTAGGCCTAACATGACTTGGTGGGTAGGACACGCGAATTATAATTACCAGCTTTGGAGTTGAGAGCTCGTATCTCCGTCGCCGAATATACTCTTATCTTTATCGTTACCAACTGGTCCAGCCACCAACATGTTAAATGTTTCTTGGGTTTCAAAAATACTAACCGACACCTTCTCTCGCGCTAGTTAGGGTTAACATCATAACATAAAAAATAGTGAAGTTAGATTGTGAATGAAAGGAGAAATTTTACTGGAGTGAACAAGTACAGGTAAAGCTATTACCGTTTTGAACAAGTGTCAACGAAGTTGTACGGGTGTGAACAGGTAGAAGTTTCGTCCCACAGCTTAGAAGGATTTTTACAGCAAAGTTATTTACAGATAGTCACTTCGTCTGGTGTATATAATAGTAGAATGTATCTTTATATATTTTGTATATGTACGTAATAATGATGAATATACATGAGCCTTGCTTTCCTGTATTTATACGATTAACTATTTATCACTAGTTTTGTTCTATGTTAACTTACACTGATTGTGAACTTGTTTATATCTAAGCTCCACTCATAATTTGGACCCAAACTTCACAATGAACTCAGAGTGGTCCAGCAGGGATGTCCTTAGTTGTATTGAATAATTCCATCTACCGAGGGAGTGAGTGCCAAGGTCACTCCAATGTGATGGGGCTTAGGAGCAGTTTCTCAGGATAGCTAAACCCTAATCTGGCACCGAATGTTGTGTTCCTGTTTGAAGTTGGTTATATTTCAACTAAATGTATGAAACTTGGTACATGTGCTCAGATGCTATGTGTGGATGCTCTGACAGTTTGGTTTGTAGTACACTTAGGCTAACTATAGAAGATAAATGTTATTTGTAGCTAGAAATGAAAACGAAACCCTATAATCCAGCACCTTCAAAAGGTGGACCTTTCTTCTTCAGGACTAAAGTGAGAGTTTCGCTAGATAACGTTTAATTCGAGTATATATGGTGATTAGATGAAAAAAAACTGACCTGGATAATTTATCGGTACTTATAAATAGCAATGCAGTTTCACTAATGCTTAAAAAATGTTAGATTCAAGACACGTGTGCCTATGGATGCAAATAAGATAGCAAGTTATAGTATCAATATACACACACGTGTGAAGTTATGAACGCATATAAGAACATTTATTATATTTTCAGCATCTACACAAACATATGAGTGTACATACACGAGACTATTATAATTTCAATACACACATATACCTGTGTACTACAAATAAAGTGTGTTTAAATTTTCTCCAGCAAAAAAGTGTCTCCAGTGGGTCAAAAGTAACTCTGCCAGCTTACGACGCTAAAATCGGGTTTCGACAGGCATGGTAGGCACAGCACAGGTAGTAGTCCATCGTGCTTAACAATGAACAAAAACAACAATACCAAAAAAGTAAACCGGTAAAAATCAAAACTTGAACCATTTTTATCCTTGTTAATCACGTTCTTGCATAACCTTATTTATTCGTGAAAAGAACTAAATCATTTCGAAATGTGACGGACGGACAACAAACAGTACTCAAAGAGAGTTCTGGAAAAAGGTAAAGACGCTTGAAATATTTTCTTATTTTGGATCGCTAACGATCATTCTAAAATCTAATTAATGTATTGCTTGATGGAATCAAAAGGCTCGACGTATTGAGTTAGAGTATCGCTGATATATAAGCAGCAAGGTGTATCACTTTACACCACCCATCAGCTTTATCTTCGATCTGTATTCAGAGCAGAATCACACAAAGAGAACCGTCGAGTTTCTGTACTGCGTCTGTTAACTTGTTTCTCTGACATGCATTGTAGGTAAACACTGAAGCCACTGATGCCTATTGGAATAGGAGTTCACAAACTGTACATTGAAATGTAGTCCCTACTTTTTACAGTTTTGCATTAGTGTGTTTCGTTGTTGTTTTTCTCGTTTTGAAAAGACACACTTTGGCAAATTAATTAGTACTTGAATGAACGCGAGCTGTTTACGTCCAGTTTACAAGTGGCTCCTCCTCGCACAAGTCTTCATTGGATTAAACATACTTCAAAAGCCTTCGTTTGGTACGTATTGTTAGCATGGAATAAGATAAGTGGCTCCTCCTTAAATAAGATACGGTGAACTTCTACACTCTATCAGGAGGCACTGATATTTTTGAGCTGACTGAAATTGGTGTGAGATATAGGCGTTGCCATGGAAATAAAGAAGGTCAGTATAGCCACCAGAGACGAGTAGTGAATATAATGTAAATTTCGAAAGTCCATAAGGAAAGAGCGTAAACAAGGGAGATGTAATGAGTTTCTTTGTAATCCATGCTGGGGCTTTGTTGGCTTATAGTGTTAACGAAAATGGCGAACATTTAATTATTCAAATGTCTCTGAACAACAAAGACCAGGTTTTCAGAAATCTCACCAAGTAGTCTGTTGAAGGTTTACTTTATAACTCTTCAGCTGAACCATAGAGAGCAACCTACTAGAAATCTCACCAAGTAGTCTGTTGAAGGTTTAACTACTATAACACTTCAGCTGAACCATACAGAGCAGCCTTCTAAAAATCTCACCAAGTAGTCTGTTGAAGGTTTAACTACTATAATTTATCAGCTGAACCATACAGAGCAGACTTCTAGAAATCTCACCAAGTAGTCTGTTGAAGGTTTAACTATTTATAACTCTTCAGCTGAACCACACAGAGCAGCCTTCTAGAAATCTCACCAAGTAGTCTGTTGAAGGTTTAACTATTTATAACTCTTCAGCTGAACCACACAGAGCAGCCTTCTAGAAATCTCATCAAGTAGTCTGTTGAAGGTTTAACTACTATAACTCTTCAGCTGAACCATACAGAGCAGCCCTCTAGAAATCTCACCAAGTAGTTTGTTGAAGGTTTAATTACTACAACTCTTCAGCTGAACCACACAGAGCAGACTTCTAGAAATCTCACCAAGTAGTCTGTTGAAGGTTTAACTATTTATAACTCTTCAGCTGAACCACACAGAGCAGCCTTCTAGAAATCTCACCAAGTAGTCTGTTGAAGGTTTAACTATTTATAACTCTTCAGCTGAACCATAGAGAGCAACCTACTAGAAATCTCACCAAGTAGTCTGTTGAAGGTTTAACTACTATAACACTTCAGCTGAACCATACAGAGCAGCCTTCTAAAAATCTCACCAAGTAGTCTGTTGAAGGTTTAACTACTATAATTTATCAGCTGAACCATACAGAGCAGACTTCTAGAAATCTCACCAAGTAGTCTGTTGAAGGTTTAACTATTTATAACTCTTCAGCTGAACCACACAGAGCAGCCTTCTAGAAATCTCACCAAGTAGTCTGTTGAAGGTTTAACTATTTATAACTCTTCAGCTGAACCACACAGAGCAGCCTTCTAGAAATCTCATCAAGTAGTCTGTTGAAGGTTTAACTACTATAACTCTTCAGCTGAACCATACAGAGCAGCCCTCTAGAAATCTCACCAAGTAGTTTGTTGAAGGTTTAATTACTACAACTCTTCAGCTGAACCACACAGAGCAGACTTCTAGAAATCTCACCAAGTAGTCTGTTGAAGGTTTAACTATTTATAACTCTTCAGCTGAACCACACAGAGCAGCCTTCTAGAAATCTCATCAAGTAGTCTGTTGAAGGTTTAACTACTATAACTCTTCAGCTGAACCATACAGAGCAGCCCTCTAGAAATCTCACCAAGTAGTTTGTTGAAGGTTTAATTACTACAACTCTTCAGCTGAACCACACAGAGCAGACTTCTAGAAATCTCACCAAGTAGTCTGTTGAAGGTTTAACTACTATAACTCTTCAGCTGAACCATACAGAGCAGCCTTCTTGAAATCTCACCAAGTAGTCTGTTGGAGTATTAACTTCCATAACTCTTCAGCTGAACCATACAGAGCAGCCCTCTAGAAATCTCACCAAGTAGTTCGTTGGAGTTTTAACTTCCATAACTTTTCAGCTGAACCATACAGAGCAGCCCTCTAGAAATCTTAATAAGTAATTTCTTGAAGGTTTAACTACTATAACTCTTCAGCTGAACCATACAGAGCAGCCTTCTAGAAATCTCAACAAGTAGTCTGTTGAAGGTTTAACTACTATAACTCTTAAGGTGAACCACACAGAGCAGCCTTCTAGAAATCTCACCAAGTAGTTTGTTGGAGTATTAACTTCTATAACTTTTCAGCTGAATCATAAAGAGAAGCCCTCTAGAAATCCCACCAAGTAGTCTGTTGGAGTTTTAACTTCTATAACTCTTCAGCTGAACCATACAGAGCTGCCCTCTAGAAATCTTAATAAGTAATTTCTTGAAGGTTTAACTTCTATAACTCTTCAGCTGAACCATACACAGCAGCCCTCTAGAAATCTTAATAAGTAATTTCTTGAAGGTTTAACTACTATAACTCTTCAGCTGAACCATACAGAGCATTAAACACATAAAATGTGTCATTGAATCTGATAAGAATGTACATTTCCGTAAGTGATCAACCAATATAACAGAGAATTTCACTTCCTCTATTGTCGAGTGAAAATCCTATTTATAAAAGAGTCATAGAATGCAACAAGTTTACTGACGAAACACATTTGTATAGAAAAGTAATTGAATATGACAGGTTTACCGACGAACTGTATTTCTACAGAAGAGTCATGGAATGACACAGGTTTATTGATGAACGTTATTTCTACAAGTTTATGTAATTATGTTCTGCTAGACGTTATTTTAAGGTGTGTTATATGTCCAATATAAACATTTTCAGATTCAATTTTACAAAGTACAGCTTTTCCCATAAACTGTATATTACTTTTCTTTTGTCCTAAAATGTGTATTATTTTATTTATTTGTCTGAATACAAAGTGAAAATAATTTAGTTTAAAGGTATTACCTTAAAAGCCTTCAGTGGCACAGCGATACGTCTAAAGCAACTGAATAGGTGTAAGTGGACTTTTGGAAAGAAGAGATCTATACATTGTTTATTATGTTCCTGTGATCCTATATAATGTAAATAATATGTTATACATACGTTTAACTAGTTTCGAATACATAAATATATATTATTTAGAAAACAAGTGAAGTGAGCGCTGTTCGTTTATTTTTCTCCAAATTTATCATCAACAACTCACAGACACCTACTGTTTTAGAATTCTAAGCCCAATAACAGCAACACAATATATATTTATGCTATCAAAATGTATAGAAACGGGGTTTCGATGCTTGTGGCGGATAGAGCACAGATAGCCCTTTGTGTCGGTTTGGGCTTAACTTTGAACAAACAAACAATTACCCTAAAACCGAAACATGATAAAATTATAAAGGAATGTTCAGTATTGACATATGCTCCAGGTTTAACTTCTAGTTTGTTAAACGTGTTTGAGCACAAAAGTACACAAAGGGCTACCTGTGCTCTGTCCTTCACTGGTATAGAAATCGTTGGACGTCTGTAGACATACCACTGTGCTAAATTTCGTGTTTTGTTGTCCATGTTGGGTAGAATACAAATAGTCCATTGTGTAACTTTACGTTTAACAACAACCAAATCATTGCTCTCAAGAGTTTCCATTCTCTGAAATAATAGGTAAACATTTATATATATATATAAAGAGTGAGTGGACGAATAAAAAATATTTATAACCAATTTCAAATACTTTGTATTGTGTATTATAAGTGCTCCTCAGATGATGGTCTTTGTTAACCTGAAGATGACTTAAGAAGGTCGAAACGTTGTTCTATACTTTATTTTAATGAACGTTTTAATAAACATACCAGCCGTCTTGAGAATACATATTAAACACGTTTGATTCTTAGAAGTTGGACACAAGTTGGACCTGTGGTAGAGCTCTGGATTTCAGAGTTAGAATTTGTACGATATCGAAAAACATTCTTCACATTTGAAGCCTTCCGTACGTTATAAGAGTGACAGTAAATCCCCTAGCATGGATAACGGATGGTAGGACGATGTTAACTGACTACTTCCATTCGTAAACAGTCGGAATGGAGTTCGGAATAGTTTTGCCATAAATGCAAGTAAAAATACAAATTTTTATAACTGTTATTATTGTTGTATAAATTTCTTTATTTAATTTCTGTCTGTTTGTTTGTTTTTTGGTTCTTTTCGTTTTTAAAAGATAGTTGAGTTATTGCATTTTTTTACATAATTCAGCCATGATGTTTCACCAGGGTATCGAAAAATGGCTTCTAATCATGTTTCTCTCCGATTTAAAGAATAGTCATTTATTAGTGTTTTTCTTACTAATATATTTGTTTGGTATCCAATTAATATGCCACATGTCAGATGATATATCGTATGATAAATTAGTAAAAGCAAATGATAAAACTGTTACTGAAAATAACACGGCACTGGCGAGTGCAAACTGACCATTTCTGATTAAATATGTTTGAAGAATTATATTTCTAGATAAAACAAATTTTGTATTTTTCATGCAGTGTAAAAAGATTTTGAGGTTGCGTGTAGTAACTTGTTAGTTACTAACTGCTGAATACAAGTACAGCTACCACTTTCAGTAAAGAAATAATGGTTTACATTGAAATCCAATTTTGTTTGTTTGTTTGTTTGTGTTGAATTTCGCACAAAGCTACTCGAGGGCTATCTGTGCTAGCCGTCCCTAATTTAGCAGTGTAAGACTAGAGGGAAGGCAGCTAGTCATTACCACCCACCGCCAACTCGTGGGCTACTCTTTTACCAACGAATAGTGGGATTGACCGTAACATTATAACGCCCCCACGGCTGAAAGGGACGAGCATGATTTGGTGCGACGGGGATTCGAACCTGTGACCCTCGGATTACGAGTTGAACGCCTTAAGACACTTGGCCATGCCGGGCCCCGAAATTCAACATTTCAAACTATAAGTAAAATCCATTAACTGCCTGCTTACCCTAATTATTTAGTCAATAAGTGCGTATTGTTAAAATAGACTGTTTTTCTTCTTGTTAAATCTTACGTAGCTTTGAAGGAAACGTTTATAAAGAAAAAAAAAAGTATTATTTTCCAATCAGATGTCTTCAAAGAAATTGAACAGCTGTTCAGTAGAATTTCCTGTTTCGATTACTTGATTTTCTAAAACGATTAATTTCATGTTGCTTTATTTCCAAACCAAACCGTTAATAACAAAATTTGCTTCTTAAGTGTATAATTTAGTAAATTAAAAAATATGAAGAAATTATATTATTCTACCAAGTAATATCTGGTCATTATATCTTCTATACCTTTTCAAGATACGATTTCTTTATTCTAAGGTTTAGGGACAAAGTTACGCGTAATTATACTTTTTATCAATGCAGTGGGTTAATTTCTTGATATGAAAAGAAAATTGGAACACAGCCTCGAGAACTACTTGGACAAGTACATTATTCTTCTGAAGTTACGTTATTATAAATGGTAACTTTTTGAAAACTCGGGTTTCTAATATTATATTTAAATATATGTGTATATTTATTTCACCACACTCACTAAAAAGAAAACACTTGTAGTTTAATGTCAAACCCTGAGGAACATATCAAATACTTGACTAAGCAATTAGAGGATAATAAAAAGGATAATAATGATCTTTCTTGATATAATGTAGTCTCAGTAAAAAGAAAGAACATAGTGATGGTGTCTGCCTTATTTAAAATCATGCTAAGTTTGGAGGCTACCTCTGATCGTTGTCACTGATAATTGTTCCATTGTAAACGATTCTATGGATAGAGGACAACTCTGGTTGTTGTCAGTGATGATTGTCTCATTGGATGTGATTGAAAAATTGACATCACTTCTAGTTGTTGTCATTGATTATAATCTCATTGGAAACAACTGTAAAAATGGAGACCATCTCTGGTTGTTGTCAGTGATGATTGTGTCATTGCAAACGATTCTAAGGACAGAAGCCACCTCTGGTTGTCGTCACTAATGATTGTCTCATTGTAAACGATAATATGAATATAGGCGAACTCTGGTTGTTGTCACTGATGATTGTTTCATTTTAAACGATTATATGGATAGAGGCCGTCTTTGGTTGTTGTCACTGATGATTGTTTCATTGTAAACGATTATATGGATAGAGGCCATCTTTGGTTGTTGCCACTGATGATTGTTTCATTGTAAACGATTATATGAATAGAGACCAACTCTGGTTGTTGTCACTGATGATTGTTTCATTGTAAACGATAATATGAATAGAGACCAACTCTGGTTCTTGTCACTGATGATTGTCTCATGGAAACACAGGAACTTCTGAACGCTATCAATATTTTTAATGAAAGTGTTGTAAGAATAATGATGGTCAGAATAAAAACAACATAAATGTTAAAGTAGCCACTAAAGTAAACATTCTGTGTGAAGAGATAGACCTTGGTTTAACATACATTTCCAAGCTTTGAGGGACAACCAGGTAGAAATCATTAAGGCAATGTATGTCTTCATTAACCCATTATGAATGAGTAATACATATTACCTAACGCTAACGAATAATCCATCCGCAGTATTCATGGGACTTTCCGTGTTTTTTATGAGGTAAGTGATTTGTAAAGGAAAATCAATCTCTTGTAAATGTTAGTATTATTGGGCTTTACTACAATGAGATACTCAATAGAACTTACTTCTTGATATCAAAATATTATAATCTTCTTTGACTGTCTTTCATTCTGGTTTTGAAAATTCTCTCAGTGTATCTCTGATCTGATGTTAAGACTAAGACGTGCGATCCACTGAAGAAAACAACTAATTTTGATGTAAAGTTTGGTTTCTTGTAACGAGACACATCCAAATGATAGGAATTTTTTTAGGGAAGTTATTTCCTGTTGTTTTTACCGTTCAAAACTATTGATTCCAAAATTTCTTTCACTAAAGGCCCCGGATTAACACTTGATTTTCAGCAAAAAAACAAACAAACTGTTATTTTTTATATAAGCAAATTTGTTCCAGTTTCTTCAATTTCATTCACGTTTCTACTTTGTATATGTAGTACTCATATCAACTTATCCGGATATTAACCGAAAGCAAAGGACAAAACACATCATTAAAATAATCAAAGGAACAAAAATAATCGAAAATTTATTTCAAAGGCCTATTATTTTGAAAGGCCTTGGCATGGCCAGGTGGTTAAGACAATCGACTCGTAATCTGAGAGTCGCGGGTTCGAATCCCAGTCGCACCAAGCATGCTTGCCCTTTCAGTCGTGTGGGCGTTATAAGTGATGGTCAATCCCACTATTCGTTGGTAAAAGAGTAGCCCAAAAGTTGGCGATGGGTGGTGATGACGAGATGCCTCCCTCTATTCTTACACTGCTAAAGTAGGGACGGTTGGCGCAGATAGCCCTTGTGTAGCTTAGCGCGAAATTGAAAAACAAACAATTGTTTTTAAAACGCTCACGTATTCTGTTTGTAACTAAAAACATGAACAGAATTTTTTTTTCAAAAGAAGAAAACGAATAAAAATTTTAAAATTAAAGATGTTATTAATCGATTAAAATAAAATATACGTTCACTGCGTGTTGAGATAACTAAAACTATTGTCTGTGTTCTTTCTCTTTTGTTCGTCTTTTATGTATTTCAACATACACTTCAAATATGAATAAAGTAAATTATGATAGAACTGATCTTCTGAATCGATTTTTAAAGGAAAATTATCAGTTAGAGTTCGATTTTAAAGGTTTTCTTCATTGTTAACCGAAACCAGAATTTTACACACAAATATTTAATATAACAAATGTAATTTTATCGTCTACTGCCAATTACATAACCTGGCTACGCCGTTGGGATAGCGGTAAGTCTTCGAATTTACAATGATAAAATTAGGGGTTCGATACCCGTCGCGGAACTCAGCAGATAGCTGAACGTGCCTTTGCTATAGGAAAAACACACACAAACATATCACGTGGTGTCGTTATTACTTCTTGTATACGTGACAAACTGCAATTTTATTGGAGAAATGTATTTTTAGAAAGAATTTTAAGTTTCAAAAAGTAACATTTATTAGAGTACAACTCTTACACACCATGATGTACAGATAAAAATTAGTTACACAATGTAATAAGAGAATTGCAGACTTTTATAAAACGTTTTAAGTAATATCAGCTGGTTTTATCATTTCATTTTTTAAATTAAACTTTTGTGTTTAATTATTACAGGACTTTTAAACTTCTAATAACGTGTTTCTGTAGGAGTATCTGACGTTTAGGGCTACACATGAGTGTTAAATATACCAAATTAAAAAGTTAATAGATAAACCTAGATTAATGTTAGTTTAAAAAATCATACGTTTCCCACATACTAAAAAAATATCGATTTTCAATAAACAAAGAAATCTAAACAATGTCTCTGAATATATATTTAGGTATCCAGAAAAAATTTCTGGATTGTACTATAATTTGGATAAGTATTTTTCTACGAGAGGTATTGGTTAATTGCTTAAAAATCGTGCCCATGTATTTTTAAGTCACTTTAATGAGTAAAATGGAAATGGTTACCCGAATAAATATTAGAGTATTGAGTCATAACACTATCCACGATAACAGAATCGTGTGGTTACCCTAATAAATATTAGTGTATTGAGTCATAACACTATCCACGATAACAGAATCGTGCGGTTACCCTAATAAATATTAGTATATTGAGTCATAACACTATCCACGATAACAGAATCGTGTGGTTACCCTAATAAATATTAGTATATTGAGTCATAACACCATCCACGATAACAGAATCGTGCGGTTACCCTAATAAATATTAGTATATTGAGTCATAACACTATCCACGATAACAGAATCGTGTGGTTACCCTAATAAATATTAGTATATTGAGTCATAACACCATCCACGATAACAGAATCGTGTGGTTACCCTAATAAATATTAGTGTATTGAGTCATAACACCATCCACGATAACAGAATCGTGTGGTTACCCTAATAAATATTAGTGTATTGAGTCATAACACCATCCACGATAACAGAATCGTGTGGTTACCCTAATAAATATTAGTGTATTGAGTCATAACACCATCCACGATAACAGAATCGTGTGGTTACCCTAATAAATATTAGTGTATTGAGTCATAACACCATCCACGATAACAGAATCGTGTGGTTACCCTATAAATATTAGTATATTGAGTCATAACACCATCCACGATAACAGAATCGTGTGGTTACCCTAATAAATATTAGTGTATTGAGTCATAACACCATCCACGATAACAGAATCGTGTGGTTACCCTAATAAATATTAGTGTATTGAGTCATAACACTATCCACGATAACAGAATCGTGTGGTTACCCTAATAAATATTAGTGTATTGAGTCATAACACTATCCACGATAACAGAATCGTATGGTAACCCAAATAATTTTACAACTACTGTTGCAAGAGTTAAAACAACTATTGTAAAAATTACCTTATATGGTACACTGTTAAAAACGAAAACGTATTTTATGTATAGCGTATCCACAAATGCAAAATTAACGTGTTTTAAGATCAGCTGTTATAATAAACAACTTATTTAACGTTTTTGATCGATTTATTGTTTATTTTCGAGTTTAAATATCGTTGATTGGCAAAATATTATCTGTATTTTACAATTAGATGGCTGTCTATTCTTAGGAAACATAGGCGTAATTTTAATGGGGGGTATGCCCCTGTACTTTTATAATTTTATTTGTTTGATAGGTTGCACTAGTTAAGAAAACTGTCCCCCAATTCTACACACACACACACAATTTTGAAACCAAAGTTCCGCCACTAGTACTACACACCATACCAAAATACGTCTAGAAATACATGTAATATTGCTTAGTACGACACAACAAATAACAGTATTAGTACTGATGAAACGTTGAAGAATGGACGGCAACTGCCTGTTGTGGAGACACAAGTGTAGAGGACGACATTTTGAAAGTATTCCATCTTTCGTCTTCAGGCTGAAGACTTTCGAAACGTCGTCCTCTACACTTATGTCTCCACAACAGGCAGTTGCCGTTCATTCTACAAAGTTTCATCATGAATACTCTGCCTAAACAATCTATCAAAGTGTTAGCATTGTTTTAATTCTTAAAATTGCAATTGGGGAACCAGATATGGATCAGAAGAATATAGCTCCTCAAACTGTAATCTTGAGAAGTTGCTACTGGTGATGAAATAGCAATGATCCATTAAAACTAGGTATTTTCGTAATGTCTTAAAAAGTTCCTTTTGAAAATCATTTTCATTTATTATTTTCACCGAGTATGCGTTAGGTCTGTCTGCTGCTGCCATCTCTCGAGTTTTGTTTACATTAAATTGCAACCTCATGATCGTCACTGTTGCCGCAAAAATCTCACCTGCTTTCGTGTTTCTGAGGTACGAGACATTATTTAGAGCCGAACAAAATTAAGTAACTTTCGGATGTTTGCGCCTGAGGACAGCCAGTACCATGGCTACGACAATTCCAATAACCACGAGTATGCCAATTGCCATCACTCCCATAAACAACGCCCTCTTCTTACGTTTACGTAGACGTTGCTTGTATAGAAAATTCTCCCAAATTTGGACATTAGGCCATGGATAGTGTCTGTAATAGTCTCGTGTCTAGAAGGGAAAATAAAATATGCTGAAATGAGAAACGTGCAAAGGTAATTCACTTAAATGTTGTGGTTATTACAGTATATTACAGAAAACTTACATTCAGTAAAATTTCAACTTTTCTTAAATAAACTTCAAAAAACGTTTAGGTTTAATGAATAATTTCACACGCGAATTCATCAATTAGAAACGAACTTTTCCAATACATAATTCCTCTCGTGACTTGGTGGTGAATCTTAGGGTTTATAAAACTGAATTCGAGTCTATACACTCGGTTCCCTGGATTTACATCGCAAAAACAAGGATTCGGTTCTCCTCGGTGGATACAGCAAATAGCCTGATGTGGCTTTATTATGACAAAACACACACACACAGCACAGAGGGGGGCATTTGGGATTAACAAAAAAGCAATACATTCTTTTTCCAGATAAGTGAAAACCTGTCCTTTTGTTCTCCAAAATTCAAATCATATCATTAGATATGATCACAGTTTCGTCGATGGGGGGATTATAACGTGATGGTCAATCGCACTACTAGAAATAGCTAGCGCAAACAACTCTCGAATATATTTGCGTAAAGTTCTCTCTATCTTACCCTAGCATGGCCAGGTGGATTAAGGAGTTCGACACGGCTGAAATAGCGAGAATATTTGGTGCGACAGAGATTCGAACCCGCGAGGGCCTTATAATGTGACGGTTAATCCCACTATTCGTTGGTATACGAGTAGCCCCAGAGTTGCCGTTGGGTGGTGATGACTAGCTGTTTTCCCTCTAGTCTTACACTGCTAAATTATGGACGGCTAGCGCAGATAGCCCTTTAGTAGCTTTGCGCGAAATTCAAACTACCTCTCTCCCTTTTTATACGTATAAAGGCGCAGTGATGTACCATAAAACATTTATTGTTTTTTTGAAAAGAGTGAAGAAGTGAAAACGTTTTAATTGATGGGTAAAAAGTAAAAGTAATCCCAGCGTATTTTCGGTTAATTTAGTTCCAAAAACTCGACTATGGATCACCGGTCTATGGCTATGCCAGACCATCGGCTTTAAAGGTGCAAGACCCTATTCATTATCAAGGACTTTGGCTCTACACTGGGGCTTTCCGCACTTCCCTAGTTCAGAGCTTGTACATAGAGTCTCATGAACCTTCTTTGCACCTCTGCTGTTTTCAGCTGTCTTTACTGTATGCTTCGAAACTTCGATCCTCACTAAAGCATCCCACCTGAGGCTGTGTTTTTCTCCCTCAGTGGGCCATGCTTTTTCAGTACAGATGATCTGCCGTTGCTCCTTTAGGCTCTCATATCCAGGTGCAGTTCGATAAATTGGGTCTGTCCTTGGATAACATTGCTGTGTCCACTGGTCGGCCCATCCCACCATGGCTTCTTATAGTCCCCAAATGTAACATATCTTTAAGTTATCTGAGAAAAGTAAACACTCTTGATTAGAAATACAGAAGCTGCATAGGAGATTCTGCGCGCAACCACCAAACCACATGCCAGAGCCCACACAGTCACCTGATTTCGAACCATCCTTTCATTCCTTTTTATACAGATGGTTCACAATTAGCTTCTGTGTTCACTACTGAACTGTACGCCATTTCTCTTGCCCTGGATCACATTGAAACTAAGCAGTACTCAAACTGCACGATTTATACTGACTCGCTTAGTTCTCTAGTGGCCCTGGAATCGCTTCACATTAGTTCACACTCTATTCTCACCGATATTCAAAACCGACTGGCCCATTTCTCTTTAACATCTCCTTCTATCCAGTATTTCTGCATACCAGGCCACGTTGGTATTCGCGAGAATGAGCTCGCCGACACTGCAGCTAAGTCTATCTGCTCTGGCACTATCACCACTGTGCCTATTCCATACATGGACTATGGTCCTGTATTCAAGGCTCAGCTCCGTGCCAGCTGGCAGTTGACTTGGAGTGAGCAATGTGAAAACAAGCTTTTCCAAATAAAACCCTATATTGGACTTTGGCCATCTTGCTTCCGTAAGGATCGGAAAGAGGAGGTTGTTCTAACTAGACTACTCATTGGTCACAGTTTTTTAACTCATTATTTTCTTTTATCTGGAACTGATGCACCAGTGTGTAGTTTGTGTAACACTTTTACCACAATAAGACATATTTTACTTTCTTGTCCTCGTTATGGCTCTCTTATTGAATGCAACATTTTAAACATGTTCTATCCCAAGGTTTGTCCATAACGTTAGACAGTGTTATTAGTGATGGTGACACTGTCCACCTTGGAAATGTTTTTAGTTTTATAAAGGCCATTAATGTTTTTAATGCCATTTAAGTTTTTTAATTTATCCATTACGCCTTTTTAATGTGGCTCCCTTTTAAAAATCACAGTTCATCTAGTTCGATCTGAAATTAAAAACTGGCCGTAACATTAAATAACTTGAAACCAGGACTGGAAAGGCCAATTAAAGTGACTAATGCTGCTGTTTGAACTATCCATTTAAACTACCTATTAGTCATCCTGGTGAGTTATTATTATAATTTTGCTACACGTCTTTTAAAACCTTTTTATTACCTTTCTTTTTGAAAATGGCCTCAATGCCAAATAACTCAGAACCAGGACTGGAAAGGCCAACTTCAGGTCACTGATGGTGATTTGTGTACTTACCTGTTAGTCTTCCTGGCAAGTTATGATTATTACAGTTATACTACAGAAAGTCCTTTTCAACTTGAATTACTGTAATTTTTCTCTTGATGTTTAGACTAGATATAAACATTGGTTTTATGCTATTTATGTTTTTTAAACTTTGTTTTGTTATATAATTAATTTACTTTTAACTTTTTACCGAATGTTTAGGGCAGCTGGCCTAGCTGCTTTGTGCCATAAAACACACAGATAGCTTAACTGTTTTATGCCATAAAACACACAGATAGCCTGGCTGCTTTGTGCCATAAAACACTAAATCAATCAACCAATTCAAAATTTATAGAATATAAAGTATGTAAGAATCTAGAATTTTAAAACAGTTATCTTTACAGAATGTTTGTTTGTTATTCGGCAGAAATTTACGTGCTCCACCTTTCCATAGGTATTGAAACCCGATTTCAAGAGTTGTAGCTCCTCAGACATGCCGCTGTTCCACGTGAGGTTCAACTTGAAAATATAATTAATAATATTTAACCCTTAAATCCAAATTTATTTTTTATGTGACAAAATGTATTAGACTACACTCCACGTCAAAATCGTAATTTTCGATATCGAATGAACGCATTAATAGAAAATGTATGTTTCAGGCACAAAGTGTGTGTATGTGTGTGTTTTCTTATAGCAAAGCCACATCGGACTACCTTTTGAGTCCACTGAGTGGAATCGAACCTCGGATTTTAGCGTTGTAGGTGCAAATTGTTGTTACATACTAAGTTATAACCACTCATTTCAATGTAAGTTGAGGTTATCATTGTATTAAAAAAAAACTGGCCTAAAAAGCACAGTGCAAATATATAAACAGTACAACCGCTGTTTGTTAAAAGCGTGGAACGTTTTATAATTGGTCTGTTTTAATTTTCGCAAATTCGAAGTCTCGTAGTGTAACGAGATGACGCCTTTGTTTGTGTATTTGGTTAATAAACACGAAACCATGCAATTAGACCGTAGGATTTTAGTAGGAAATGCTGTCAGTTACTAGTAAAATACTATAAAAGCTACACATATTTCATAAAAAATCATCTATATACAAAATATCCTTATATCAGTCATTATGTTCCAAGTGTGTAGAATTTATTTTTATCAATATTTCAATTTAAATATTTTAATATAATACCAATTCATCATATTCTTTGAAAGGAAATTTGAATTCGTTATATTCTGGCAATATTTCAGTTGTTTGTTTTTTTTAACACCAGCGTATATTCTGTTAAAATTCACGGGGCAAGTGTTATCACTCCCAGCCTATAGTATACCTTAACCTCATATTTTATAGCCAAATGAAATCAAACCTGGACAACGAAGCAGCATTAAAGTCGGTAAATTCTTTTGTGAACCAATCAAAATTAACATAATTCATGAAATGAATTCATGGCGTATTCATAGAATAATTACTTATAAAAATCAGTTATATTAACGGTTTCTAACGTATATAGAAAAGCCAGTTCGTTTTAGTAACAATAAGTTCCAACACTGGCTTTTCTGTCAACTCGCGCCCCCCAGTGGCTCAGCGGTATGTCTGCGGACTTACAACTCTAAAATCCTGGTTTCGATACCCGTGTTGGGCAGAGCACAGATAGCCCATTGTGTAGCTTCGTGCTTAATTCAAAACAACAACAACTGTCAACTCGCTTAGCAATAAAAGTATAGCCTAATATTATTGTTAGTCTGTGTATTGAAAGTATACAATGAAATGTATGGAGAATAAAGCTGGAAAAATATTTGTTAATTTCTAAATTTTAAGCGTCTGTTGATTAAAGAGGTTTGTTTTCTGATGTTGTCGATATAATAATTTTATTCAGAAATGATTTAAGTTTCAAATGCAATTGGTATATTTACTATGATGATAATGGCTCTAAGCTAGGTGATCCCACATTACTTCTCTAATTTATGCTTGTTATACAAACACTCACTACACTTATAGAGTTTCACGCACCCTTCTCACGGCTCGCTTTCATCCCCGTCACTAAAATCGTAACGGGCAGGCAGTAACCGAGCTTTTCTATCTGGATGAATCCATTTTGGTATTAAGACTCCTTCTATTTTGAGATGTCACGGGAAATCAAGCGTGACGTGACGTGACACACGGGCATTTATATGAGTTAGATATCAAGCAAACAGAATTTTTTCATGTCCATCACCCTCTCGGTGGCTTAGAAACAAAACTTAAAGAGCAAAATGCTAAAGACTGTTTACGATCCTTGCGGTGCTTAACATCAAACTAACAAAAATGTCCTTCATTTATTTATACAACCTCAAAATGATCACATTACATTATTGGGAATTCTAAAAATAAGATTGTCCCACGCCTCCAAAATACAAAGTACCTTACAAGATAAAGAAAGTTGGTTTTGAATTTCGCGAAAAGCTACACGAGGGCTATCTGCGCTAACTGTCTTTAATTTCGCAGTGTAAGACTAGAGGGAAGGCAGCTAGTCATCACCACCCACCGCCAACTCTTGTACTATTCTTTTATTAACGACTAGTGGGATTGACCGACACATTATAACGCCCCCACGACTGAAAGGGCGAGCATGTTTGGTGTGATGGGCATTCGAACCCACAACTCTCGGATTGCGAGTCGAGTGCCTTAACCACCTGGCCATACCGGGCCCGACATAAAGAAATAATCCGAGAAGACTAGAAACAGTCTGATACATTCAAGTGTGTTTCTAGTCTCACTGTTGTTGTTATTTTTATATTTTATGCCGTATAGACAGTTAGCATTTTATTGTATATTTGAGACTGGGAACAACCTCATTTTGAGAACTCTTTAAAATAAATGTTTGTTTATGAAAAAATGTTTTAACGTTAAACATTTACACAAGCACCAACGAATGTTAATATTACCTGGGATAGCTGATAATGAGTTTGATTCTCAGAATCTGCTGGACGATTCTTGTGGGCCAGGAAATCATCTATTTCAGGGAGAGAATTTTTATTTTTGACCCTGCAAAGATAATCCGCATGGAGTTTAGAAGGACTGAGAAAAACAGGTTCTGAATCCATTAGGTTCTCTCTAGGTCCAAACCCAATTCCATCATTTTGCAATATTGGATTAAGTTTACCGATGCACTGTCCTTCTTGTGGCTTAAGGTCTTCAGCAAACGTTATATGTCGTCGATGACCATAGTGACCATTATGATGATTACACGTGCACTGTGAGATTGGAAAGCTCCATTGGTTTTCACTTCTAATAGTTCCTCTTGAATCACTGGCATATCTATGTATCTCTGGTTCTACTCCTGCTTGGAACTCCAAGTGTCCATATAAGGGTGTCGACACTGGAACGTGTCAGAAGAACAGCTGTCATGAACCATATCTCTATCAATCTCCCGAAGGAACCCAACTGATGAATCTCCAGAATTATAACCTTGGTTCTTACAACTTAATTTTACTGAGTTACCTCGTGTGGTCACATCTGTTGAATGTTTACAGTTTTCGACCACACAACCATTACAGGAAATGTTTCTGGTTTTATATTCTGTATGAGGGTCCTGGTTACGCTGCTTTTGGCAATATGTGCATCCCTCCGAAATTTTAGATCGTTGTCGGCTTTTCGTTTCTTGAAGGCTGTTATAATATTCCTCACACTGCTTGGACACTCGATCTGTCTTGTTAAGCCCACACTGACCACACAGACTAACAGCTGTCTTGTTTTGTTGTATTCTTTTTGTTGGCGGTTCTCTTTCCGAATTTCGAAACGTCCCTTGATTTTTATTCCACTTATCCATACCGGAGATATCAGTATTATGTTGTATTATTTCTCTTTTCTTTGTCACTTTGTCTTCCGAAGCAAATTTTCGAAGTAAATGTTTTTGGTCCAGTGAGGACTGTTCACAAACAGGACATTCGGACACAAAGTCACTAGAACTGCTGTTATTTGGAGCTGATTTTAGGATGGAAACAGTTTTTTCTGAGGTTCGACTACCTCTGTTACATTCTCGTTTCATGGGCGACAGATTCTGCACTTGGACCAACCTATCAGGTTCCGTAATTTTTGGTATTTGCTTGAGATGACCTATTCCATCTTGATCACAAACATGCCACGATGTTCTTGTAGAAAAAGGAGACTTGGGTCCCTTCACAGATGGATTATGAGGTAGTTCAGAATTACAAGAGGTAAATTCCAGCTGGGATTCTGAGCTTATAACACTATTTTTGTGTGCTTTAAATTCTGGCGTTTCTTTAATCTGATTGGTCGACTTCTCAACGTTATTCAAAAACTGTTGACTTTCATTGAAATCTTTGTTTTTAGTTGCAAACGCAGCTTCAGATTCAAGACTTTCATCCACATCCAACACATTTTCAGTATCTTCTTCCCGATCCTTATAAGTCTTCATCTGTTCTTCCCTCGACCCACTGTCCAGGGTTTCGTTGAATGTATCTGGTTGCTCCTTTGCTTTCCTGCTTGATGAATTCATTTGTTGCTCTTTTACTCTGACTACACAAGGCTGAGAGAAACTCAAGTTTCTTTCATGACCTTTACGAACTCTTTTTGAAACCGAAAGATGATCATGCTTCAGACATATAACGGGTTCAATTAAAGATATACCGTTTTTATTATATGACTGGAGCGAGTAACGTACACCACCTGTTTCTGCTGTTTCCTCGTTTTCTAAACTTGACGCGCAAGAATTCCCCACTTGAATACCACTGTCCTCAGTTTCCGATGACACAGGTCCATGGAAATCAATAATGTTTCTCTTCCTTTTTGTTCTGAAGTCCCCGTAAGAGTTTTGAAATTGGCTATCATACAGAAAAGGCACGACTTTATCAGCAACTTTAGTATTATTTGTTAAACGTCGGTTAAACTGGGGTCTGAGAGAGACATCACGTCCATCTTCGCCAGAAGTCTTCTTTTCCATAAATGGTTGATAAATTTCAGAAGATAGTAGGGATGGGGGAGCATAAATATCTCCAAGTGTCCGCGTTATTGGATAAGATAATGTGGAAGGGTAGGAACCACAGGTAGAACACTGTGGTTTATATACGTCTTTCAAATCAGACTTCACTCGACAGTTTCCACTCTTGGACGAAGATTCCTCTGAATCACTATTCTGATAAATGGGATTCACTCGGTTAACGGAATAAATATTCTTGTCCGGTGAACCTCCTAACGATAAGTCTGTACAGCAAAATGGATCGTCAGAAACGACGTAAGGCGACTTCTGGCGATGTGTCTTCCAGTGATTCATCAGGTGCTTTAACATTGCGGAATTAATGTTGAATTCCTGTAAGTAAAGAAGTTAAATGCGTAAATAATGAATTCGTGTACCGGTTTCGAGACACTTAAGCGTCTCTATATTTTTTTTTTTTTCTGAGACAGTTGATGGTCTCAGAATAGAGAATTTAAATTGTGTATTCTAAAACGTGGTTTGTGTGGATATTTTAATGAAGGTTTTACACAAACAACGTGGATTGTAACCACTTTAAAAGTATATATCTCAATTCAAGTAATTTTCTTTATGTTTACGTTCTCATCAAGTATACTCACACAGAAACTCTAGGAAAAGACTTAAGGATATATACTAAAGAGAAACGGGCACAAACTGGAGTGTCTCACTTTGTTTCTTTGTTTGTCGTTTGTTTATAAGAAACTCTTCAACATAATAGGTACTCAACTCTCGGAAGTCACAATAACAACAAGTCAATCGTTTAACCGGGCGTTTTGCAGGTTCAGTGCTCGATTTAAAAGCTGTAAAAACACGATCGAAGTGCTACCTGTAAGCACACAGTTTGTGGACGCTTCATAAAAAATGTTACACTGGCAGCTAACGTTGTTATACGAATGACGATAAAAAGAGATTTAAGATCACACTTTTTTACGTTACAGCAGAATGAAATCGGTGCCCTAAGGTTAATGTAAGATACACTGTGTGGAAGTACAACTGGTTCAAGCTGAAACAAGAAACAATGTTATTAATGGGGCTGTTAACAAAACGTGTAACTAATTTAAAACAGTCTGTAATCATGAGAGCCATACAGTATACTTATATACGTAAAACATAAGTGAACTGTAATACGTCTGTAATCACGAAGGTCACTTTATATAAATATATGTGATAAACATAAGTTAATTTTAATCGCCTGTAATAATGAAGATCTCACCTGTTGGTTTGTTTTGAATTTCGCGCAAAGGTATACGAGGGTTATCTGCGCTAGCCGTCCCTAATTTAGCAGTGTAAGACTAGACGGAAGGCAGCTAGTCATCACCACCCACCGCCAACTCTTGGGCTACTCTTTTACCAATATATAGTGGGATTGACCGTCACATAATAACGCCCCCACGTCTGACAGGGCGAGCATGTTTATCGTGACAGGAATTCGAACACGCAACCCTCGGATAACGAGTCGAGTGCCTTAACCACCTGGCCATGCCGGGCCAGATCTCACCCTATAAATAAATAAATATATATGTAAAACAAGACAATTATAATAGTGTGTAATAACTAAAGTAAGAATATAAATGTATATATCTGTCTATATATATATATATGTAAAATATAAGTTAATTATAATCGACTGCAGTAATTAATATTACAACATAATCACGTGCCTCAGTTACTTAAGTTTATTTTTAAAAAATATTTTACAGCTGATGAATGTTCTAAAGTCGAAAATATTTTGTTTTTCTCCGATCAAATACGTTTCTTATGCCTATATCGACGTATTATTACTGGTAGAGAGATGAATACGTTGCTTTTAAGCATCAACCAACCAATAAGTTCAATATGTTTGTTTATGTATATAATATGCGCCACGAGGCGTGGTGACGTCATTAGTTTGCTTGTTTTGTTTGTTTGTTTGTTTGTTTGGAATTTCGCACAAAGCTACTCGAGGGCTATCTGTGCTAGCCGTCCCTAATTTAGCAGTGTAAGACTAGAGGGAAGGCAGCTAGTCATCACCACCCACCGCCAACTCTTGGGCTACTCTTTTACCAACGAAAGTGGGATTGACGTCACATTATAACGCCCCACGGCTGAAAGGGCGAGCATGTTTGGCGCGACTCGGGCGCGAACCCGCGACCCTCAGATTACGAGTCGCACGCCTTACGCGCTTGGCCATGCCGTGCCGACAATAGTTTGCAAAAATCGCGTTCTGCTTAAAAATTGTATTTTTTACGTTTCGATATTCCCACATGGGTATTTATTTACAAACATATAATCCATTACTCATACTCTAAATTAAAGGTAAGTTAAATTCATAAGTGTAAATATACATTAAATACCATTAAAACGAATCAAAAGAGGTACACAAGAAGCACGTGACTGTATAGTTGTATATTTCCAATTGGAGGAACTTGGTGGGGGAAGTGGTGAATTTTTCATATACTGAAGTTTTTCAAGACGCTCGACACGTAATCTGAGGGTCGCGGGTTCGAATCCCTGTCGCACCAAACATGCTCGCCCTTTCAACCGTGGGGGCATTATATAGTGACGGGCAATCCCACTCTCCGTTGATAACAGAGTAGCCCAAGAGTTAGTGGTGAGTGATAATGACTAGCTGCCTACGCTCTAGTCTTACACTGCTAAATTAGAGACGGCTAGCGCAGATAGCCCTCGAGTAGCTTTACGCGAAATTCAAAAACAAATAAAACAAACACGAAACATTAAAACAACGAATAAAATGTAACTCTAAAATCGGTACTTTATCGAAAACGAAATTAGTGGTTTGTTTAGCCATCACAATATCCGGAAAACAATAAATTATATTGAGATTTCGAGCGATATAATTTACAAAACATGTAGATTACAAGTTTTTCAGTCCAGCCTTTGCAGAAAAATGTTTCTTAGCAAATGTATACTTCACACCCGTTTGTTCCAAGATTTCTTCAAAAGTCCATTGCCTTTTACAAAGTAATTTACCCGAAGAACACTTGATTTCAGTACTGATGTCTGGAAGTCATGTTTACTTTTGTTCACTTCAAGATGTGACGTTCACGTGATATGCAAGTGTTGTAAATAAGAAACCTGTTGAAGTTAAAACATCAAAATCCAATTTTCTCCATAGGGGGAGAGAAAATTGTGAGGAGTTTTCTTATAGCAAAGCCACATCGGCTATCTGCTGAATCCACCGAGTGGAATCGTACCCCTGATTTTAGCGTTGTAAATCCGTAGACATACCACTGTACCAGCAGGGGGGAAGAGGAAAATATTAAGCCTAATAAACAGTTTATTTCATTGTTTTAAATTTTTCACTGGATGACAGACTTAAATATAATTGATCAGACCTCAACCAACTAAAATAGAAAATATTATTTGAACACTAGTAATAAATGACTATATAACATCAAATCTGTTATTTCTCTTTAACCGGACACTCAGCGCTTTGATGTACTTCTTTCTCGAAATAATAACAAATATGGTGATTTAAGGTCGTTTATTAAAAATATACTTTATACCCCAGTATGGACTACAGAAAAATAAACATTAACTTGTTGAATAAATTTGCTTCTTTCTACTGAGTCACCACGAACAAGTTGAAATCATTCCTAAAGTGCAAATCAAGGCAAAAATGGCATGACCCCAAGGACACTGATCTTTAGTAAAACAACCTTTATGGAGTTTTATTGCTCTTTTCTAAGGAGAAGATTGGACCTTGTCGTGTAAAACTGACACTAAAATAGGACGTTTCTTGTAGGAAAAACTCACGAACTTGGAGCTAAACCATCAAAACATAGAATTTCAATAACAATATAAACTAAGTAACAGAGTTAAACTTACGTAATATTTCACACTTAATCCGTTATTTTAATACATTTTAGAAACAAATAATTGTTATTTTTATGATACTGCTTTGTTTAACCTGTTCAATGCAGTAGACCAAATAACTCGTCCAAGCCGATCGGTAACACAGTGCCACGGACGAGTTAATTCGTTCTCAATAATACCTAACTTCAACGCTAGATGTCAGCATCATATATGCATTTGACCTACTTACATATTGTTTCACTTTCGATCCAAAATGGCGTCACGAAAAAGGTTACAAAATAAAGAAGCATTAGAGTTGTATTTTGAACTTGGTTCGGAGTTGCCGTAGCAGCTGAAATACTTGGCAGTCAACAGGTTAAAAAACATCAAAAGCTTTATTTCGACATTAAAACAAACATTTTCATGTATAACTTTTACAGAAGTAAAAAAAACACAATCTTACTTCTGTAATTAATCTTAGAATTGAAGTCAAATTAAGTTTAAAATGTGTTGAAATGAGACATCAGCTTTATAAGTCCCCTTTGAAAAGAAATCGTAGATCAAATGACCATTAATTGAAGATGTCCCCTGCACGATGTGTCTCATATCATAAACATCGTCAGAACACACTTTCCTATTGAGTTTAATAATACTATATGTTTTGAGTTACAGTTCACTTTGTGATAAAGATAACTGGTATCTCTTTTCGCGAGTGAAGTTAACCTAAAAGTTCCTTTAAATATATCAATAATTTATTATATTATTACAAATAAATGTGTGAAACTCTAAAATTAAAAAAAAAAAGTACGTGTGGCGCAGGACTTTTGTCAACCTTTGTAAAACAACTGAAAATAAAGTCGTAAATGTGCTTCCATTTACTTTCTTCCACGGTTTGAGGCTTAGCAAAAAGATGTGTGTCTTTATATGGAATTGGTTCAAGGATGGTATATTAATTCGGGACGGCTAGCACAGATTGCCCTCGAGTAGCCTTGTGCGAAATTCAAAAATAAATAAATAAATAAACTGTTCTACTGATATTTTAATCGGTATTTCCTCTTAGTAAGTAATGATCTATGTCAAGGAAAAGTGCCACTTAAGCCACTTTTTAAAATAACGTAACAATATTTGCAACACAGAGAATCAATAATTGATGTCCCGAGACACATAGACGACTCGAGTGGGAAAAAGTTACGATTTCCTGATCTCTATTCGTTTTGTGCAAATATGTATTTAAGGCGTTATAATGGTATGCTTTTGTTGTGTAAAAATATGTAAAAAAAAAACAACACAAATCAGTTAAGGACTTCTTGTGTACAAATCACTTTTGTTCTTATTTTAAACGAAGTGTTTTTATACTGACGGCAATACAGAAGAAAAGATGAGTTGACACATCATGAACGTGTTGTTTTTAGGCCAACAAAACAAAAACCGGTTCTGTATAGTTTAAAACAAAACAGGTTATTTGAATTCCGTGGTTCAGACACTTACCAAATGTCTTCACAAAGACTTAATATTGAAGACGTGCAAGCTTCCACGTGTAAAGTGTTGTTAAACTCCTAAATAAAGTAACTTTCTTACTTAATAAGTTAGGCCTATTCAACTGTAAAATAATGCAGTTATAGTTAAATGTAGGGGCTTAAGGGGTGAACTATTTGTATTAATAAGCATTTACAACAAATTTAATAGATTGAATTTTGTATCTTGGTATTATAACAAACTTTACATATTGGAATGACATAGACATTTTTTTTAAAAACAAAATTGTGGCTTTGGACACTTGTCTATAATAGTAAATCATTGTGAAATTAATTAAATTATATTTCCCAGACCTTATCAAGGACAGCGAATTGTTCTATATTATTTATACTTCATGGGAAAATAACAATATATTCATTGTAAAAAACTAGACTTGCTGGGTCTTCCAAAGGCCACACCTTTTCATTAGATTGTCCAAACATATAATTTTTTAGGGGATCTTGTTCATTTCACGCTAAGTTTTCTTGTCGTGCTGGTATTTGTAATGTTTTATATTTCTTTCTTTGTTCGAGGACTGTTCTTTCAATGCCAGACCAGTAATAATAAAAACGTACGCTCTTGATTTTGAACAAATCTATTTAAAGTTGACAGGTACTACAATGAGTTAACAAAATATATAATGTTTGTTAAAACGTCAAGAAATACGTTTAAAATGGCTGAAAAAATAAATTAATAATATCGTAGGAGGGCGAATGCAGTAGCCGATGTGACCTTTTGGAAGCTATAAGATTATTGGGTCTTCGAGTGTGAATATATTAGCTGAAATGACCATTTGAAACCATAAGATTACTGGTTTTTCATACGCCATTAGGAAAACGCCAAAATTAATTATCAGTCGGCCTGGCATGGCCAAGCGCGTAAGGCGTGCGACTCGTAATCCGAGGGTCACGGGTTCGCGCCCGCGTCGCGCTAAACATGCTCGCCCTCCCAGCCGTGGGGGCGTATAAGGTGACGGTCAATCCCACTATTCATTGGTAAAAGAGTAGCCCAAGAGTTGACGGTGGGTGGTGATGACTAGCTGCCTTCCCTCTAGTTCTTACACTGCTAAATTAGGGACAGCTAGCACAGATAGCCCTCGAGTAGCTTTGTGTGAAATTCAAAAAACAAACAAATGACTAAAGCAAATTACAATCTTTATGAGTGAAGTTGATTACAATCGTTTTGACTAAATCTGATTATCTTTATGGACTAAATCTGATTACAGTCTTTATAAACTGATTAAA
>NC_134826.1:17515821-17565290 GCF_004210375.1 Tachypleus tridentatus
TCATCACCACCCACCGCCAACTCTTGGGCTGCTCTTTACTAACGAATAGTGGGATTGACCGCCACGGCTGAAAGGGCGAGCATGTTTGGTGCGACGGGGATTCGAACCCACGACCCTCGGATTACGAGTCGAACGCCTTAACACGCTTGGTCATGCCGGGCCAACACACTAAGGAAAAACGTTTGTAGAGACTCCTCGTTACATCAGCAGTGAGAACTAATCGTGAGTATTGTTGTTTCATACGACAAATTATCAACAAACTTTCACATTCTTTACCTTAAGTTGTGTGACGACAAATTATCAACAAACTTTCACATTCTTTGCCTTAAGTTGTGTGACCACTCAAGTATATGGTGTATTTTCTGTCTTAAAAATCTAGAACAGTGGATAAGTATATATAAAAATAAGCGCTCTTATTGTATCGTATTTACATAATTAAATGTTTTTTAACCACAGAAGTAAAAACGTGCTCCCAGTAGACGTCATTGCTGGATAAAAATTGACAAACTTTATTTTTGTTACTGCTAGAGTTATATGTATCAGAATTATTCGATTTGTTTCTAGATTTTCTGCTTACGTTATTTAAAGTAAGTTACTTTCCTTTAAGTGAGAGATTACTGTTGAAGTATTCCCACTATTCATAAAAGTGTATACTTTCTTTAATATATTTTTTATTAGTAATCTATAAATTTAATGTTCGTATAAGCGTGTGCAATGCAGAAAAAGGTTAACTTAAAACTATCTTAAGTGTTCAACAGTATTTGTTCTTAAGCAACAGGACGTTTCTCCTACTATATGTAACAAGCTGTATAACGAAAAGCCTCCTAAATCAAACGTTTTTGCAACTAGATACCACAGAGACTCGAAGCTCGGATCATTGCACTATAAGTCTGTAAAATTACCGTTGGCCCATAAGGAGGAGTCAGTATTCTTTTTAATGACTTTTGACCTGTGATCCATAATACCAACACGTGACAGTTTGATCATTCTTCTCTGAGAACCGATACGACAGTGATCATTTCGATGTTTCAGAGTGAAAGATCAAAACGTCTCCCCAACGAGAGTGGTTCAGGAAAAGCAGACATCTTGATGGATTATAATACACATTTTTAGTGAAAAACAAATGTGTGTATATTACGTATTCACATTAGTGTAGCTTCCTGAGAAGAGTGATAAATACGCTACTCTACCGAGGAATACGTGGTTTAGTCTATCAGGGAGTTCGATACAGAGAGTCCAAACCTCCACCTTGTTCGTGAAGCTTCAGTAACGATTCGAAAAATGTGCTAGCGAAGACGGTCAATATATTGTTGCAGAGAAAATGAGACCAACCGTGTTTCTCCGATAATAAGACCTACCCATAAAATAAGACCTAGTGTGATTTTTGGGGATAGTTTTAATATAAGCCCTAGTTAAGAGTGGCAGGAAGAGGAAAGAAATAAAAAATTAATTTATTAATTAGTTTAATAGTTAGTTAATTAGTTTGTTTAAGTATTAATCAGTTAGTTTAATAGTTTAATAATAGTTTATTTTAAATGGTTAGTTTAATAGTTTTACTTTGTAACTTCATTTTTTTAATATATCAAAATAAGACATCCCCCGAAAATAAGCCCTAGTGTCATATTTTGGGTGAAAATTAATATAAGCCCTGTCTTATTTTCGAAGAAACACGGTATGAGACTTGATTATGGTTAAGAAAGACAGAGGACAATTCAGTGGTCGTTTCTAATATGCAAACTGGTAGATAGCTAAGATAAAAAATCAATAGGTGATATCTATGTATGTTTATGAATGTTGAAAAGTATTAATACGTTCCGTATAACAGAATGCCCGGTGAAAATTAGTAGAATATACTATAAACTTTTGCTAGATCCTTCTAGTAAGGCAGTTTCAGTAAACATTGTTGTTGAATTACAAGTTTGATGAGTTCTTCCTTCTGTTGAAGTTTTAATGGAAGTTACTACACCTGCCACATGTGATGAATTTAACAGAACTTAGTAACACTTCATTACTCAGGAAGTCTGAGAATTTAAAGTTCGTGAAAGTTATTTTGGTTTCAATAACGAATTTCCTGTTGTTCACTGATTTTGAAAATAATATTCTTTTTTTTTTTTACAAATTGGGAATAATAATAAGTAATAATAATAAAAGCTCTTACTTAGACCAAGTTATTATTTCATTTACCAAAGTGAACATATTTTATTATGTTTGGCCTATAGAACGATGGATAAAGCTCTCACGTCGCAATTAGTCCAGAGAAATCTATAGCAGACGGTTGTCAACATTTTACGCATCACGAATTGCGACCTGATTTTAATGAAGATTATTTATTTATGTAAAACTAGATATGACTTTTTGTGAAAAGTCTGTACGTGCTGGAGAAAAATGGATATCATTTTCGGATTCAGCGTACAGGACTTAGTGTAGAGCACGTAAACATTTTAAGACAATAAAACCAACAACGGCCTGGGTTATTAGTTGAATGCTTAGGAAATGTTTTGTCGAGACTTAAAATGAAGACATTTACTAGATTTATTCTATGTGATGTATTTAGTGGAACTCACGCCAGGAAGGCTAATTAGGTCTTTCTGCGTTAAAGCATTATTGAGGATCAATAGATGGTGCTAATGAAGAATCTTATTTTGTTTATCCTATTGGGGGGATTTAGTTTCATACATTTATAAAAATAATATACAACACAAACCTGATGCTCTTTAATATGTGATGTTGTGTATTCTTATTTCAGTACGTTTCATACATTTATAAAAATAATATACAACACAAACCTCATGCTCTTTTATACGTGATGTTGTGTATTCTTATTTCAGTACGTTTCATACATTTATAAAAATAATATACAACACAAACCTGATGCTCTTTAATACGTGATGTTGTGTATTCTTATTTCAGTACGCTTCATACATTTATAAAAATAATATACAACACAAACATGATGCTCTTTTATACGTGATGTTGTGTATTCTTATTTCAGTACGTTTCATACATTTATAAAAATAATATACAACACAAACCTGATGCTCTTTGATGCGTGATGTTGTGTATTCTTATTTCAGTACGCTTCATATATTTATAAAAAATAATATACAACACAAACATGATGCTCTTTAATACGTGATGTTGTGTATTCTTATTTCAGTACGTTTCATACATTTATAAAAATAATATACAACACAAACCTGATGCTCTTTAATACGTGATGTTGTGTATTCTTATTTCAGTACGTTTCATACATTTATAAAAATAATATACAACACAAACCTGATGCTCTTTAATACGTGATGTTGTGTATTCTTATTTCAGTACGCTTCATACATTTATAAAAATAATATACAACACAAACATGATGCTCTTTTATACGTGATGTTGTGTATTCTTATTTCAGTACGTTTCATACATTTATAAAAATAATATACAACACAAACATGATGCTCTTTAATACGTGATGTTGTGTATTCTTATTTCAGTACGCTTCATATATTTATAAAAAATAATATACAACACAAACATGATGCTCTTTAATACGTGATGTTGTGTATTCTTATTTCAGTACGTTTCATACATTTATAAAAATAATATACAACACAAACATGATGCTCTTTTATACGTGATGTTGTGTATTCTTATTTCAGTACGCTTCATACATTTATAAAAATAATATACAACACAAACATGATGCTCTTTTATACGTGATGTTGTGTATTCTTATTCTTATTTTATAAAAAATAATATACAGTATACGTGATGTTGTGTATTCATTTCAGTACGCTTCATATATTTATAAAAATAATATACAACACAAACATGATGCTCTTTAATACGTGATGTTGTGTATTCTTATTTCAGTACGTTTCATACATTTATAAAAATAATATACAACACAAACATGATGCTCTTTTATACGTGATGTTGTGTATTCTTATTTCAGTACGCTTCATACATTTATAAAAATAATATACAACACAAACCTGATGTTCTTTGATACGTGATGTTGTGTATTCTTATTTCAGTACGCTTTATAAAAATAATATACAACACAAACATGATGCTCTTTTATACGTGATGTTGTGTATTCTTATTTCAGTACGCTTCATACATTTATAAAAATAATATACAACACAAACCTGATGTTCTTTGATACGTGATGTTGTGTATTCTTACTATGTTTTTAATGTTAAAGTAATAACTATTTCTTTCCAACACCTCATTCCAACAGATTAGTGAAAACAAAATGAGTATTTGAAGTAGAAACTTCACTCACAAAATGATTTTTATCAGTTTTACTGTTTCTTTGTTGACGGAAGTTTTATTTTTATAACTTAATCAAAGCTAAAACAGCATAATATTTCCATTAAGAAGAAATCTATTTCGCGTTGCTAAGATAAGACTGCCTGAATTTGAATACATTTAGCTACATTACTTTAGCTATTTCACAAACAACTTATCAACTGCATTGTTATGTTAACAATGGTAGCGAGGAATGATGCAAATGATCTGTTAGGTTAAAAACGGTAGTAACGTCTGATGCAAATGTGCTGTTCGACTAAAAACGATAGTAACGTCTGATGCAAATGTGTTTTAAACTCAAAACGACAGCAACGCCTGATGCAAATGTGCTGTTAAGCTGAAGACAGTAGCAACACCTGATGCAAATGTGCTGTTAGACTAAAAACGATAGCAACACCTGATGCAAATGTGCTGTTAGACTAAAAACGATAGCAACGCCTGATGCAAATGTGCTGTTAGGCTGAAGACAGTAGCAACACCTGATGCAAATGTGCTGTTAGACTGAAATCTAAAAATGGTTCAAATTAGGCATCTAGAGTGTTGGTTAAAACACAGGAAGTAACAGACTGTTCTTTACTCAAGTATTCAAGAGATCGTACAACTGAAGAAGAAATGCGAGAAGATATCTTATTATTAATCGACTGTCAAAACTGTAATAACTAATGAGCCCTATTTACATTGTGAATATATTTCAACAAGTGTCACTAGACGTCGTTATCTGAGTCTTACAATAATATTTATTACTCAAACACGTTCAGTCTATTTGGTGATATTCTAGCTTTCAGAAATATAATATTTTTTGCGTAAAACTTTATTTTTTAAAATATTGTTTTCAACGCTGGCATATAAACAGCCAAAAAAAATATTACTGTAGTTGTAGTTGCATTTAATTCAATGAAATTATATATATGCATAAATAATAAATGGAATATACTTTACACAATAGCACCTGCTGTCTTTAACGAAAATATCCAATCAAAATCATACTGCGATTATAATTATATTTAGCCGAAAGAGTTACATACGATAGATATATAATACCTATAATATATAAAATTAGAATTTATATTTGAACAACCAAGAGTTGGGTATTTATATTCTTACCAAATAACATAATCAATAACCAGCTATGCTTTCCTCAACTATTGCACAATATTTTAAAATATTACAACTACGGCAGAACATTGAATAACCAGTTAATTTTTTCAGCAGTTTTCTTTACCGTAGGTGATTCTCTTGCATTTAAACACAAAACGGCACAATAAGTTTCTTCGCGCAGTATCCATAATAAAAATTTAAACACTGCATTTTCAAACATAAGCTTAACAGTGAGCCACTAGGGGGCGTAATGGTGTTAATAAGAAAGAAGAGTGAAGATGTATCATGAAACTGTCACTATGTTGTCACAAGTGAGTAACTTAAAAATAGAAATGAGTACGACAAAAACAACGCTATTTAATTATGAAGTAACATTAAGGAAACACTGTAGCAAGGAAAAATAAATCTATATAGTGATTTATCTGGATGATAGTATCATAAAAATACATTCCATAGAAATGTATATATTTTGTAGCAGTATAAGAAGTAACTAAGATAGGCTGTACAAAACTTATCCTTAAAATTGTATCAAATGGTTATCCTGTAATTATAATGTGTGACTAAATATTTTAGTTACACAGTTCCTAATAAAGCGGTTTATCTGGATAACCCTACATAGAAGCTTACGATAAAACGATATTACACAGTAGATTATGCTTATATATGTTCATTTAAGAACATAACCACATTGGGTTATCTGATATGAAATTGAACCCCGGGGTTTAGAGTTTTAAGCCCGTAAACGTACCACTGTTCCACCTGAGAATGGTACATTAGATTATATAATTAATTAGTTATGGGTGTTATTTAATTATCTACGTATCGTGATAACAAAAAACAAATTAATATTTTCATTCAATGTATATATATATATATATTTTTTTTACTATTTTATCATATGATATTAGTAGTAATAAAATTATTCAAGTAGAACTAACTGACTTCAACGGATTTTACCGCTACTTTGGTCGAATACGTCAGTATTAGCGTCCTCAATAAGGTCGTCTGAGCAAGACTACTCTGATTGGTGTTAATTTTTTTCTATAAGAACCAAAAGCTCCGCCTTTTATTCTTGAATGGCATTCGGAACCGCCTTCTTTTTCTTATCAGTAGTACATATCTAAAGCCTCAGGTCAATGAGGTGAGGCACAGACAGATTTATAGGGCCCCAGCATGCCTAAAACCAATTACTATGCACCGCGCTTCCAGATGTTACAGGCACCGCCTCTCAGCATCGCCGCTCTGTAAAGTTGTGTTACTTACCTCGAAAAAAATGTACCAGAAACATTATCAAGTTTTCGTGTGTGTTTAAAACAGTTTCATCACAAGCAACTCATCTTTTTTTATATATACATCAAAAGCGTATACAGAATTATCAATAGTTGTTAAATAAAATGTTAAGTAGTCTGTGCAAAAAAAAAAAGACAATTTTTTTTTACCATGCACTTAATACCAAGTATTGCGTGAAACTACCGCACTTATTAAACACGTGTAAAATTGTTTATATGGTGTTCTATACTCAATACCAGTTATGAATATGGACGTTGTTGAATCATACAAAGGAAATGGAGCCAATTTCTAACAAATTCTCGGAAAGCAGCATCCCCCTTACTGCCATCTGGCAGCAGTTAAGGGAACCACTTCATCACTGCTCTTCCGGTGACGTCTATTGGCCTTCCCCCTCTTCGTGTGACAGCAGTTAGGCCCACTCGAGTCAGTTTGACGCTTGGGTTGAAGTTCCCACTGCAGTGTTCACCATGTTTGATGTTCTTTCTTTGTGACAGCGCACAGTGCATGCTTTAAAGTTTCACTGAATAGAAGTGGTAAAAGGAGACACTCCCAGGAGGAAATCTCACTCTGCAGCCGTCCAGCACTAAGGACATCCACCCTGCGGGCGTCTCTTCAACCAAGAATTGCTCTTCATATAGCTCGACTTCGAACGAGCAGATTGGCGCGTAGTCTTTCTCTCGGTCGGAGTGAAGTTTTCACACTCAAACAGGTTAGTCTGAAATAGCAGATACTTTCTTTTGGTATCAGATAACTGTAATTATAGAACATACTAATTTTCTTGTCTTTGTCTCGAAACACGTTAAACTCGCAAAGATTTTTTTTTCTTCTAATCCCGTCTTTTTGTTCTGTTCCTTCATCCAGATCTCTAACGACCAACGTAAAACGGATCGTTCAGAATTCGCTGATTTTGATAGAGGGAGACGACAAAAGAAAGGTGCAGCTTGTCAACATACGACTCTCTGCTGTCGCAGTCTTTAACAGAGTCGGCGTTCGAATTCTTTGGACGAAACCTAGAGTCGCCTGCTACGTATACTGAAGGTATACCGGAAAGCAGATCCAACTCAGGATACAATCAGTATACGAGCAGGAGTCTCTACCGTACTCCTCTCTACGTTGCGGCTAATACAGAATGCAGAGTTGCAGCTTAAACCTTGGCGGTTGGACAAAGATTTCTAAGTGCAAAGGTACGCACTGAAAAGGACCAGCACAGTTAGTGACTGCTGCTCGTTCCACCAGCACGGTAACCACTGCGGCTGTACACCAGGGAACCCGCAACTAGTCTTGTGGCGGGCCACCACGTAATATCTGGACGCCAACGGGAACCCGGATGTACATGTTTATATCAAGTCTACCAGCTTTATTCCGTTAGAGGAGGGCTGTTGCTCGTAACGGGCCGAATGGAGTCAAGCAGCGAGAAATGGCGGAGTGTGTTTGTTAGCGCAAGAAAATTCATTATGTCCTTAAATTTACAGCAATAAAAAAAAATTGAAGTTTTTATGGATGTGCATACCAATGGCTGAACTGTAAAAATAAATTACTTTTAACAGTATGACGTAATATTCCTACACATGAAAGCTAACATTTCAAGCCACTATACAACAAACACGTGTTAAGTGGTCGAATTAGATTATCTATTAATAAATTTCGATGAATGATATTACACGTTTTACAGAGCTTACTGTCGGCCCGGCATGGCCGGGTGAAAAAGTATGTTTTCTATCAGTAACAATAACACACGTGTTTAAGTAAATAAAAGTTTGCAAAGAACATGTGCATTAATAAAGAGCAAAAAGACAATGAATTACCTATTTATAAAGTCGATGAATTATAAAGTACGTAATCTTACGCATGAATACACAGTAATATAAAAACGAAACCGTTTCTTAAACATACATATGGAATAAACTTATATACTAATGCTAATGCATAGCAATATAAATATGAGAACTTGTATCGTAGTAAAAATATAAAATAAGGTTAGATATAACAGTGCATCGTTGAAAGCGTCTCTGTAAACGGATACACAGTTTATGCTTATATGTAAAGTGTAAATTAGAAAACAATAAACTCATGTTTTCGTTCCTTTCGTAAGTCAATTATAAAGGAAGGAAACCGGCTGACGATAATACGGTGACAACAAATTTGTACAGACGTATGCTGCTACGTGTAGTGAGCCTCACTTAACTTTTTGTTTGTCACTACTTACATTTCTATTTTGTCTTCAACAGTATACTGTAAAACATACAACATAACTAATTACAAACAAAGTTGCAGAGTTGAATGCATACACTCAGTTCACATGAAGCTGACATATAAAGTATATAAAAGTCTGTGAATCTTACATAGCTAGGATACATTATTTTATATGGGACGTTAGGTCTGTTTCAAGTGTATGAGGACCAGAAAAATAAATGTCTTTATATGACAGTATAGAAAGTCCTCTTTGGGATATATAAGAATTATGTAACAGTCTGGACAACTCTTTTGAATTATGAAAAGGCGAGAATAGCACACAGCTCTGTCTAACAGCATAAAATGCCCTCTGATTTATATGAGGACTGTAGCTTTAAGTGAGAACTTAGATCGATAGGTCTGATTTGAGTTATATGAGGACTACAGCTTTATGTTAGAGTCCAGACAGATATGTTTGAATCGTAAAGACTAATATAATACAGGTCTTTATCTGACAGTATAGAAAGTCCTGTTTGAGAACTAGTCATAGCTTTATATTGGGTATACAAGGTCCTTTTTGGGTAATATTAGAACCATGCATATCTTTATGTGGGGGTCCAGAAAGGTCTGTTTGGGTTGCATCAACACATAAGTATGTATTTATGCACCAAAAAGTGCATGCTTGGACACACAGATCTGTATGGAAGTTTAAAAAGGTGTATTTTCAATAGATAGAGACGACGTATATAAATAAATATAGTTGTGTGTAGGAATCTATAACAGCTTATTAAAGCTATGTAAAGTCTATAAAGAAATATTCATAATTTCATATGAAAATATAAAATGACTTGTACAGACTGTATATTCAGTAAAGACTGAATGGGCTATATAAGGACGATACATACAACAAGAAGACTGCTTTCTAAGGATTACTTGTACCATTTTATAGAGTCTCAAATCTCTGGTTAGGGTTAAACCTAACTGCTAAACAATAGCTTAGCTGGGAAATGTGCGCGAGGAAATTAGCCAGAAAAGTTAACCACTCTCTGATAATAAGTTTCACACCTGAAATAAATACGTAACTTAACATAAAAATAAGCTTGATTATATTCTCGTCAGTCATGTTACAACCTAAACCAACGTATCTTACGATTTATCTAATGTTAACAATAAACATGTGATATTAACGTGTAAATTGAGGTACCTGGTGTTTTAATTATAATTAACTGTCTAGACCATTATTGAACTTACCCACCTGAGAAGTAACAAAATGTTCCAAGAAATGTAATGGGCATCATTACAAGACGATGAAATGTTGTATAATAAAAATTGGCGTTTCGTTCTTTTGTTTCTATAATTGAATAGAATGTTATAGTTATTCTGAGTTTCTTTAATAAAGGAATAAAAAAATGCCAAAGAGACAACTTTGCCGCGTAATCCCATGCGAGATAAAGCAACTAAACTACTTTATATCAGCAAGATGGAAACCTTAAAAATGTGATTGGAACAATGAACATTACTTTTCAAATAAAACAGTTGTACAAATGTATTAAAGCCATCGTTTAATATCATACAAAAAATATTCAAAGTGAGAATTTCTCCGATTTCAAAAATAACAAATAACAATACTTAGTATCAGCGCAAATATAAACAGTGTGCTAATCTCCTCAGACGGAACAATAATTATGCACTTTTATTAATCAGTTACAAAGAAGATATTAAGAAATTCATATATTCCATTATAAACAAGGCTTAGTTGTGTTTTCATACACTGAACCTCGCGTGTAAGCGACATGAAGTCCTCAGTATCTGATAATAGGACGTAATTAATGTGTAAATGTTCATCATGTTCTATTGTTGTTTACCATGTTCCATTACTGTTATTAATTGTGTTACTAATTCTGTTACAATTAGTCATGTTACGTTACGGTTAACCGTAGGTTGTATTACTATTTGCTATGCTTCATTACTATTGTTCATTTCCGTCACTGTTCACTATGTTCTGTTACTGTTTACCATGTTGTGTTACTATTTGTCATGTTCTGTAACTGTTTACCATGGTCTGTTACTATATGCCATGTTTTGTTATTATTTACTGTGTTCTGTTACTATTTGCCATGTTTTGTATTATTTACTGTTTCTGTTACTATTTACCATGTTTTGTTATTATTACTGTTTTTGTTACTATTTACATGTTATGTTATTATTTACTGTGTTCTGTTACTATTTACCATGCTCTGTTGCTGTTTGACATGTTCAGCCATTATTCGTTACGGATTTGTTTTTAAAACTTTCTGGATTACTGGATCAACAACAATAACCTACTTTAAAATACAGTGTATTGGTTTTACGTTCTTTATTATAATTTCAAAATATGTTAAAGGTTTCCAATGATATCATCGAACTTGTTAAAGTTACGGAGAGAAATCCTGAGCACTCATCTTATTGGTTTTCATGGCTAAAAACATTTATAGCCTAAAACATGATTAGTCGCCATACATACCGTTACCATAATGTTCCGTTATATACCTCATAGATTGGTAGCTGGTGGCGAAAACAATGGAATTCACTCTATTGTATCATCTTTCCACGAGTTTTTCACAGGGGCAAATCTGTGCTCCGCCTACCACGGGTATCGAAACCCGGTTTCTAGCGTTTTAAGTCTACAGGCGTACAGCTGTGCCACTGGAAAGGGCGTTTTGGGTAAAATCAGTTCTTATTATAAATCACTTACAGTGTATTATTCCTTTACAATATTTTTATTATCTCTTACTGACCCAGAAACGTTACTAACCAACTATATTAATATCTTTAATTTTACGTCTTCCATACGTAAAAATAGTCTTATCATTACGTTAATAAATAGGTACCATATGTTATAAAACGTTCATACGTGAATAAATAGGTACCAAAATATCCAGAATGTTATAAAACGTTCACTTCATTTCATACGATATCTTATGCATAGAGATCTAAGTTGCCTGATTATTCAATGTACTGTAACTTTTAACATGTTTTAATTGTTTGTGTTGTTATTTATCGTACTAAGATATCCCAATCATTAACTTATTTCTTTATTTTTAACTCCAGTCTTAAGAATTAGATAATTTTATCATAAATTCCAAACAACTGTATCCCTTGCTACAGTATGTTCCAACGAAGTAGATCAGGTTTTGATAATTTATGTTTACCGCTGTCAACAGCTGTTTACGATTTATTCACTGAACGATGAAAACTTTAGAAGAAAACAAACACAACAAGAACAAAATATTATTTATTGGATTCATTTCAGTGAAAAATGGGGCAAAAGTAAAAAAAAAAGAATTAGCCCTGTTTTTCCCTGAAAATAGTTCTTTCAGCGTCTACGTAATCTGAGAATCTGTTTACCTGAATAATAGATAGTGAGTTTGTCGTTAATTTTACGCAAATAAACTTAAGATCGTAGAACACATTAAAGGTCACGAGACGGTGTTTAATCATGTTCTGTGACACGACAGTCTGTCTAGACATCATTATCCACCTGTTATCAATACTTAATATCAAACTATGAGATTACGCAGAGAAAACCGTGTTTTCTGATGAACGAAGTTCTGCGAATAATTTGGGAATGAAAGTCTTAAATACCAGTATCTTTAATTTAGAAGACGTCTACAAATCAGGTTTCGATACCTGTAGTAGACAGAGCAGAGACAGTCCTTTGTATAGTTTTTGCTTAATTACATAATTATATAGCAAAGATAATTGGATATTTAATTAAATGTTTTGATAAGTAAGAATATGTAAGAAGATTTGCCATTCGTAATTATTCTGAGCGTATATGTTTTTTTCCGCAGTTCAGTTGCTTCATGAGATATTTAAAACTTACCTTTTATTTCTACTTTATTAGACATATCATATATTAATTTGAATAAATGAGTTACACATACTAAAAGTTACGGCTACTAAGGTCGCGATTCATAAAGCTTATTATAGAGTTAGTTTAATGAACTGGCGTACGTGATCTGGCTTCATCATGCACACATTAATATTTCTTATAATCGGAACTCCATCAAGCACAATTTCGTCGTAAAAAAATTTCTTTTATTAAAAACTGCATTCAGCAAATTTCTGTAAATTACAAGAGTTTCTGATATCAATTGTGTTTGTTTTCATATTGAACTCAGGGTTAATCAAATTCATGGAAACTATTAAATGATACAAATATTGCTCAGACGTATTTTGTAATCTGGTTACAGAATTATTAGTTTTCATCAAATATGGCGTAGTTAGGAACACCTTTTCCTTTGATAAATTGATGCTAATAGAACCAGTTTCCATCCAGAATGGCGTGATTAAGAACTGTCAGATGTAACATGTGAGAGTAATCAGTTGTTTGTAGTTAATTAATTAGGCTGCACAATTGACTGGTTAGCTGTGCTGAGAGTTGGTGATGCAAATAACCCAAACTGAAGATTAAAAAATCACATATATGTATGTATTTTATCCAAAGACAAGATACGCAGATATAAATATATATTGTGTATTTTGTATTTGCCTTTATTTGGATTACATTTTAAGATACTGTATTTTTACTCTATCTCACATACGATGTTAAACTCTAATTTTATATGTTCATTATTAATGCCCATATATGTTTACCCTTCCTTAGTCCTCAATGTTCCGTTAATACAATATAAAACAAGTCTTACTTGTACAAATTAATTAAATTATTTGTAAAACATACCTTACGTGATAGAAATAGTTTACTTTGTCGTTAAAACGCCAGTGTATAGCTTGCCTTAACAAGGCTGCGATCCATTGGCCCGTATCTTTAATAATGGCCGAAGATAAAGAAACAAACACGTGGTGTTTAAAAGAAAACACGTGGTATTATCAACAGACGCTTTTCTGTTTGTTTGTTTTTTTAGGTGGTCGTGATGTAACTGACCATTTACTATTTAATTCATTGACAACAATCGTCGTGGCTTTACCACACATATTCAAAAGTTCTGTAAATGGAACTAAAGGGGAACATTGGACATGAATGTAATTCTCCTGAGTTTTTAAACAACCCTATTAAACCACTGAGCTAATGCTACAACACAGTAATGTTTTTTTATAGCGCGTAACAGCGTTTTAATTGATGTTGAATAAATTCGAGCAAACTTCAAACTATGTATTATTGAGAAATTAAAATAAAAATTCGATTATATTTTATAACACGTGTGTAACAAATAGCAATCGACGTAGTGTAATAATAAACCTGCATAACATTAAAACGAATTTATAAAACTTTCGTGTTAGAACGTTGTCTAAAATCCTGGAGTGTGCCATTAAAACAATAGATTATTTTCGATCTATTTTATACTGAACAACCAATAATTTAAACAAGTTCTACATTAGCTGACAATACAATAGGTTGGATATTTAATGTGTGTGTTATTACGGATACGATATCCATTAAATTTCAATAATATCTTTTGATGAGACAGGAATCTACAATGAGTTTTATTTTCTCAAGATGTTTGGGCTCAAGTTTTTTTTCAAGAATTTATAAAGCAACAAACACAAAGGAAGGTGATATTGTAGTTTATGTTTAATTGTTGCTGACAAAATAAAATAAACAATTTTGGTCATAATACTATATACGAAACGAACCAAACATTAGCTCTCTGTTATTGTTTTTTTACATTATTAGTGAAATTTTATTATTTCAAACGGCCCGGCATGGCTAGACGGTTAAATCACTCGACTCGTAATCTCAGAGTCGCGGGTTCGAATCCCTCTCACACCAAACATGCTCGCTCTTTCAAGTGTGGGGGCATAATAATGTTACGATCAATTCTAGTATTCGTTGGTAAAAGAGTAGCCCAAGATTTGAACTCCTAAATTAGGGACGACTAGTGCAGATAGCCCTCGTGTAACTGTGCGCGAAATACAAAATAAACAAAACAAACAAAACCATTTCAAACATGACTAGTTCCAGACTGTTCTATTTCGGATGATGGAGGCGAGTTGTTTCATGACTAAACCTTGACACACTGAATACCTTCTAAAATACGTTAAGTGACTCTTGTTACTGTCTGGAAATTATCAACTTACCTAGGTAAACAGTTATAGTCCACGCTCTTCCTAAATCATTACCTTGATACTGTGATTTAGTCGGAACGTATAAATTGCTAAACAGTTTGTAGAGATAATTAGACAGTTAAATGACATAGGTTTTGTCCTGTTTATCTCGCAGTTTGTAAGGCCTGGTAACTTCAACTTTATTGATTGTACTCCACCTGTCTGTACGATCTTAAGTTATGTAAATTTTACGACATTTATACGGCTAAGTAAATTATCTTATTTCTCCAAATCCAGATAGGTAAATAAACCGAAGGATAATTGTCTGTACTCCTATGGTTTCAATCTTCATCAAACAGTTCCTTCGTATTACGCGCTTTCATTTTGTTACTTTCTCCTACTGTGTGATACGGGTTGGTTTACAACTACATCCTCAGAGGTTTCTAGACAGTTATAGAAACGCATAGACTTAAGCGTGTGAGGCCTGCAAGTGAAGTAACTTGTGCTACTAGGTGTATAGGTTTCAATTAACAAATACTTAGGTATAAAACGATTTTTCTTCCACGTAAACCAAGATCCCTATGAACGATCGGATAAAAGTAAATTATTGCTGAAAAATTACATTTTAATACTATTTCAAAAAAAATTACGAAATCAAATTACGGAAAAATATTAAGTTTGATTAAAGGGACTATACATCTACACTTTAAATGCTCTACAATAACGCATAACGTGTTCTTTTGATAAAATATGATTAAATTGTATAGCGAAATCATTAGCATTCATAAGATTATGTCTACGTATTACAATAACGTTACATTTTGTTGGTGGAGTTACTGCAAAGCACTGTTATATTATCTTTTATTAACATGAATAACATGGTAGTTTGTTGTTGTATTTGTAAAGTATTACTGTAACGTATTTTATTAACATGAATGACATGATAGTTTGTTGTTGTGTCTGTAAAGTATTACTGTAACTTATTTTACTGACATGAATAACATGGTAGTTTGTTGTTGTGTCTGTAGCGTATTACTGTAACGTATACTGTGAATAACATAGTAGTTTGTTGCTATATCTTTAGATATTACTGTAACTATTTTACTGACATGAATAACATAGTAGTTTGTTGTTGTATTTGTAAAGTATTACTGTAACGTATTTTATTAACATGAATGACATGATAGTTTGTTGTTGTGTCTGTAAAGTATTACTGTAACTTATTTTACTGACATGAATAACATGGTAGTTTGTTGTTGTATTTGTAAAATATTACTGTAACTTATTTTATTAACATGAATAACATGGTAGTTTGTTGCTGTATCTTTAGAGTATTACTGTAACGTATTTTACTGACATGAATAACATGGTAGTTTGTTGCTATATCTGTAGAGTATTACTGTAACTTATTTTACTGACATGAATAACATGGTAGTTTGTTGTTGTAACTTTAGAGTATTACTGTAACTATTTTACTGACATGAATAACATGATAGTTTGTTGTTGTGTCTGTAGAGTATTACTGTAACTATTTTACTGACATGAATAACATGGTAGTTTGTTGTTGTAACTTTAGAGTATTACTGTAACGTATTTTACTGATATAAAAAAGCGTGGTAGTTTATTGTTGGTGTTTCTGTAAAGTGTTACTGTAACGTATTTTACTAATAATAATAACATGGTAGTTTGTTACTGGTTTTTCTACAGTTTATTATTGTAACTGCTTTTAGTAATGTGAAAGGAAAAGTTGCACAAGAAATTAGGAAAAAATAATTTAATCTTATGGATAAAACTAACAAGTACAATATACATGACATATAAATTAAAGAGTAGCTTTCTGAAATCATACTATTTTTACAACTCGTTCTACTACAAATCTTTATTAATTAGTTTACTTGAAAACGTATCTAAAAATCTGAGTTAAAGAAACATTGTGGAGAAACCTGAGACACTGTTCTGCACTGTAGAATTAAAGTAAATATACAAATGACATTATAATGACTCTAGTATGATAGATACTATCTGGCCGCATCAGGATATTAATACACCTACATATTAAAATGCCCATGTCTACCGTTTTTATTTATATATATATATATATATGAAAGAATACCAGTTGGAATTAGTTGAGGTTTAGTTTAGGTCTTTAGAACAGCATGCTACACTTATACTATGATGTGAATACCACTGTCTCTCAATAGGACATTCTTTAAATCTATGAATACATCAAACACCTAAGCATTACTGTTCAATACATGCGTGCTCAAGTCTCAGTAAAGTACTATTATAACGTCATTTACTAATACCAAAAGCTTGGTAGTTTGTTGTTGGTATTACTGTAGAGTATTATTATAACGTCATTTAGTAATATCAATAGCTTGGTAGTTTGTTGTTGGTATTACTGTAGAGTATTATTATAACGTCATTTAGTAATATCAATAGCTTGGTAGTTTGTTGTTGGTATTACTGTAGAGTATTATTATAACGTCATTTACTAATATCAATAGCTTGGTATATTGTTGTTGGTATTACTGTAGAGTATTATTATAACGTCAATTAGTAACATCAATAGCTTGGTAGTTTGTTGTTGGTATTACTGTAGAGTATTATTATAACGTCATTTACTAATATCAATAGCTTGGTAGTTTGTTGTTGGTATTACTGTAGAGTATTATTATAACGTCATTTACTAATATCAATAGCTTGGTAGTTTGTTGTTGGTATTACTGTAGAGTATTATTATAACGTCATTTAGTAATATCAATAGCTTGGTAGATTGTTGTTGGTATTACTGTAGAGTATTATTATAACGTCATTTACTAATATCAATAGCTTGGTAGTTTGTTGTTGGTATTACTGTAGAGTATTATTATAACGTCATTTAGTAATATCAATAGCTTGGTAGTTTGTTGTTGGTATTACTGTAGAGTATTATTGTAACGTCATTTAGTAATATCAATAGCTTGGTAGTTTGTTGTTGGTATTACTGTAGAGTATTATTGTAACGTCATTTAGTAATATCAATAGCTTGGTAGTTTGTTGTTGGTATTACTGTAGAGTATTATTATAACGTCATTTAGTAATATCAATAGCTTGTTAGTTTGTTGTTGGTATTACTGTAGAGTATTATTGTAACGTCATTTACTAATATCAATAACTTGGTAGTTTGTTGTTGGTATTACTGTAGAGTACTATTATAACGTCATTTACTAATATCAATAGCTTGGTAGTTTGTTGTATTACTGTAGAGTATTATTGTCACTGTAGAGTATTATTAGAGTTAATGTCATATACTAATATCAATAGCTTGGTAGTTTGTTGTTGGTATCACTGCAGAGTATTATTGTAAAGTCATTTACGTTTCTGTTTGTGGAAAAAATGAATAACGTAAATATTTGCTGTTTATTTATTATCAGTTAGATTTGTTTACTCATTAATAATACTGATTTTTTAAAAATACGCTGTGTATACTCAGGAATATCAAATAGTTCAGCTTTATATACATATATATATATACGTATACGGTCTAGAATTATTATAATCTTACGTTTCTGTTGCTATACCTTAGTACACTGTATAATCTATATTTTAAGTTTATAATACGGTAATATACATATGTAATAATATATAATAATATACATGTATATACTGAAAATAAACAGAGCCGTATGTTATTGTGAATCTAAATAGAATAAAGTCCAATAAATATCTCCTGTAATATGTTGAATTAGTTCATGAGCTGCTGCAGCTAATAAGATTAGATAAATTCGTATCTCTTTCATCAAAATATGAAACAGAAATCGTTTTGAACCTGAACTCTTTGTGAAAAGTGTAAAAATAAAATATTATCCCGATGAATTCAGATTAAAAAATATGTGTGCACAGCGAAGCAGGTCTAGTTTATCAGTTTTCTTGTGACTTCACGTGTTGTGATTTATTTAAATATTTTAGTAAGCGACTAATAAGAATACAATGACAACTGTGTGCGTTTTTAGACTGATGAACTTCTATAAGAGTTTGAATATTACATTTCTCCAGTAAAGCCACGTAATCTACAGTAAAGCGTATTAACCAGTCGAATAAAGCACTTTAAAATGCATTACTTGCAAGACTACAAGAGACAGTAGTAACATACACCTGTTCTATATTAGTTCTGGTATTCATGTGTGTAAGACAAATCTCCAAGTTTAAAGTCGCGCGAATGCGATTTATTCTCAACTTCAAATCTGATTGGATTATTCATAAAAAAAATGGTGTGTTTTGAATTTCGCGCAATGCTACACGAAGGCTATCTGCGCTAGCCGTCCCTAATTCAACAGTGTAAGACTAGAGGAGAGGCAGGTAGTCATCACCACCCACCGCCAACTATTGGGCTACTCTTTTACTAACAAATAATGGGATTGACCGACACATTATAACGCTTCCACGGCTGAAAGAGCGAGCATATTTGGTGTGACGGGGATTCAAACCCGTGACTCTCGGATTACGAGCCGAGTTCCTCAACCACCTGGCCATGCAGAACCATGTAAAAAGGAGAGTGGAACATAGTACGATGAACTCCAATCTACATATTCCTTAAAACTTGTAATATTTATTACTTATACTATCAAATGAATTATTCTATTCGCAAATATATAAGTTAGTGGACCTTCAGCCAGTCTTGTCACACATGTGCTTTAGGTTCCTTAACCGAATTCTGTCTTTTCAAGCAACATGCAGAAGAAGTTTTCCCTTCAATGTATTGATAATTAATTCTATCTCTTCCAGATTTATGTTGTAGTCTCTGACAATCGTTCATAATCTGTATATATCGAGAATGTTCACAACGAAATATTTAGGTGACTTCTATAAATTACAGTTTCGTACGACTGAATTTCAATACGTATTCTGCGTGAAACCGAAAGTCAACTGAAATGTAAAAAAAAAAAAAAGTCCAGTCATTATTAGACGGTTAAAGTCCATGAACGATCAGATATAGTTTTCAGATTTACTCAATTTCTATCCGAAATTTGTAACCACTGGAACTAGTGTTAGAATATTTCTTTATGACGGAGGCCTAAAGATAAAAAAAAAAAAAATTAGATGTGAAGTGAGCTTCGAGGAACACATTGCTTTTGAAAACAAATCCGTTTTATTTTTCGTTGTTACGAAGAAAGATACAATTTCTATTCCGAATTCGCATGTGCACATAAAGTTGTCATGGTTTGGATGTTTAGTTTCTGTGATATTGCTAAGCATAAAAAATACAGTAAATTAATCTCAAACCGTCATAAATAAACAGATCCTTTTATAGATATGAGGGTTTATAGGTAATTAAATACAACTTATTATTCTGTGTTATGCTGAAAACTCAAGTAATTTATTACACATGAAAATGAAATAGATTCCAGCTGAAAACGTAAACTGTCGATTTAAGTATGATTCTTGTGGAAGCTACGAATCACGAAAGTTATTGGTTTGAGGCTGTTTTTGGAGAGTTGAACATTTCTAATGTTCTTGTATGTGCAAAATAATATAGTGTTTCAAAATCATATACGCTAACTTCATTACTACTAACGTAAGCTCCACAAAAGACAAGACACGCCCTAGTCCTGAGCAGGAAATAATATAACTGTGCAAACCTGTTTAAGGTCGGTTATATTACATCTGATAAGGTGTCATTGATGTGTCGAAAGAAACTTTTTATAAAGTAAGGTTTTCAACTTCCTACTCTGTGTATAAAACAAGAAACGCCACGTAAGGTAGGTTTCCAACGACTGCGACAAACAGTCAGTCCTAAGACGAGGAAGCTAAGTTTGTTGAATCGTCCGAGGAGAGATCACCTGCCTGGGTAAATAACACATCCAGTAAAGTTCAAACTACTTAACTTGTGTTTTATTATGTAAAAGGTAAACTCTGTTCATTCGATGTGATCAAACTTATAAGAATAAGTTAAGTTAGAAACTACTAGGAGTGAGAGTCTTAAGAAAAATCGACGAATACAGTCTATAAGACAAAATGGTACCAGAAGCACTTAGTTTGACACTGGTCTAGGTTCAACTTAATAGAATTAATTAGATTGGGATAACGTTCAATAGTTAGGCTTGATTTTTCACCTGAAAGCTATCACTAGACGTATACTATCACTAGAATTTATAGAGCACATGATACTGTAAATGTATACTTTCCATATCATTGCATATTTCTTAGAATGCCTTTTCAAAGTGTGGTATAAATTTATCGTTTATATTATTAATAACGTGTGGCTTGTCTTTAGGTTTGCGATACATCTATGTTCCTTGAATTGAGTGGTTTGTTTTCAATAGCAAGTGTTATTAACGTTCAATCTTGGCTTGATTAATATAGAATACGATACTTTCTACCTAGAACAGTCGAAACCAATGTTTCATAGTGATTTAAAAACGAAACGGTAACACGAAGTCCAGCGTTTAAAGTTGTTGTTTTTTAACAATATTTTAACTGTATTATTTAGGTTTACGTATATATTATACCATTGTTGCATACCAAGGTTTACGTCACATATGTGTATATTAATAACAATCAAACTTTTAGTTGAGAGAAACTTCGCTTATTTCATATGAGATGACAAATACTTAGAAACGTTTTGTTGAAGATACTTTAAGGTTTGTAATGAATATAAAACTTACTCGAATTTAACGCTAGGAGGACTTGAAAGAAAATTAAACAAGGAAATCAAAAGTTTTGACATTAATATCACTGACGTATCCTTCCCAAAAGCTTGGGTAGTGTTTGATGTTCATTTCAGACAAATGTCAGCAAACATTTGAAGCACATGAACTTTACCTAATCGCTCAAGAACTTTTTACGTACGATTCGCATGCTTTATGAACGCATCAGTTTTGTAAGCCTTTATTTAAACCATTCGTTGGTGTTGTTAGATATTAGATAACTTATCTGATAATTTCAAAATGGTATCTTTTGATTCTTATTGGTTGATTTTATTAGCTGAAATTAGTAACGACGAATAACATTCGCTCCTTCATGGAGTAAAAACAACAAAGTACTTCTAGCTCCCAGAATCTAATCTTGTATAAACCGCAGTCTGGAAACTTCATCATATCTCGAACTGCTGATCTGTAGTACAAAGGCAGCTGGCAGAAGCACAATATATATTGACAGAGACAAGTCGATACAATAATAACATTACATTCATATAGAAATGTGACTTCATTCTCTGTTACACAAGAACAATGACAAAGAAGACGAGGGCTAAAATATCTTTCTGGTGTTGATTATACAAATGAAGTTTCGAAGTTACGCGCTCTGTGATACGAAGTTAGGACTTATTACATATTCTTCTAAAAACCTTATGATTAATATATATAAATTACTTCTTACCTGTACTGCTTCCTAGTAAGATCCATCGTAAGTAAGTACAGCCACATCCCGCAAAGAAGAAGCTTTGTTCCCACAAAGATTTTGCCAACTTTCCTGTCCATGACCGTGTGATGATTATGAAGCCAGTGACGTCACTGGAATGGTTCGCTGTCACTATTGTCTGTATGGTTTTACCAAGAAATATTCAGTTGTTCTATTGGTTTCTCGCTCTGCTATAGTTGAATTGTTTTGTTTGTAAATGTATTTTCTTAAGCTGTGTAATTAACTTGTGTTTCGATCAAATTGAAAATCGGATAGAATTTAAGAATCGGATAAAAATATAGAGAGAAACGGAAGTGGTTTTGTAACAAAAGCTAAGTTTACACATTTTCATTATTTTATAGTTACGTTTTCTTTAAGTTCATGTGTTTAACATTCATAAGGAAGGTAACGCTTTAGAAAAATAGATATTTCGATTGTTGTTCTTCTCAGTAATGGAATGTCACGTACAACTACTGATACATGTTCTTCTCAGTAATAGAATGTCAGATAAAACTACTGATACATGTTCTTCTCAGTAATAGAATGTTACACACAACAACTGATACATGTTCTTCTCAGTAATAGAATGTCACGTACAACTACTGATACATGTTCTTCTCAGTAATAGAATGTCACATACAACTACTGATACATGTTCTTCTCAGTAATAGAATGTCAGATAAAACTACTGATACATGTTCTTCTCAGTAATAGAATGTTACACACAACAACTGATACATGTTCTTCTCAGTAATAGAATGTCACGTACAACATTTGATACATGTTCTTCTCAGTAATGGAATGTCACGTACAACTACTAACACATGTTCTTCTCAGTAATGGAATGTCACGTACAACTACTAACACATGTTCTTCTCAGTAATGGAATGTCACGTACAACTACTAACACATGTTCTTCTCAGTAATGGAATGTCACGTACAACTACTAACACATGTTCTTCTCAGTAATGGAATGTCACGTACAACTACTGATACATGTTTTCTCAGTAATCGAATGTCACGTACAACAACTGATACATGTTCTTCTCAGTAATGGAATGTCACGTACAACTACTAACACATGTTCTTCTCAGTAATGGAATGTCACGTACAACTACTAACACATGTTCTTCTCAGTAATAGAATGTTACACACAACAACTGATACATGTTCTTCTCAGTAATAGAATGTCACGTACAACTACTAACACATGTTCTTCTCAGTAATGGAATGTCACGTACAACTACTAACACATGTTCTTCTCAGTAATGGAATGTCACGTACAACTACTAACCCATGTTCTTCACAGTAATAGAATGCTGCCTGGAACTAATGATACACCAGACAATGTCCATAAGTGAATGTTGCTAATATTTATAAAATATTTTATAGAAAAAAGTAATGTTTTCACAACCAATTAGCTTTAACTTATTTCTATTGATCTTGCATTCAGTATATTTAATCTGTTGTTTTTATAGAGTTTAAACATTTACAGCTTGCTTTGTAGATGAGATAGGAAAAGTCCTGTGTGAAAGTATGTAATATAGTTTAACATTTTCTTGAAGCGATAAAGCTTTCAAAAAGACGTAAACACAGACTTCAGTTCACTTGACTGGCAACTGATGGACAGTGTATAAGTAACAATGATACGCCATAATAAGTTGCATCCATAACACATTATTTTATATTTATGTTTTTGTAAGCATATCCAAGAAGCATAACGAGCTAGAGAAAATGTGAAACGTGATGTGTTCGTATAATAAACATACTCTTAATATCAAAGGCACCTCTCCGACGAAACAATGCATTTTAACCTCTATAATTAAAAATATATATAAAAAATAGTGTGTTTAACTAGCTGTACTGAGAGTTTAATTCTTTTAAGCTTCGATCTAATTACGTAAATTCCTTTGATAGAAAGTTGTTGTTAATAAAAAGTGAATAATTTAAAACACTTGGAAAATCGTACAATTAAATATCCTACAATTCGAATTATAACTATAAAAGAACAGGCATTAGCCATAGCAACTACATCTTTTTTACAAAAAAAAATCTTCTAAATAACAACAGCTTTTCATTAATGTTTAATAATAGCGACTTATTGACATGTATGAAATAAGTGAAAATCGCTGTTAATGAAAGAACGTTAATTAATTGTGTGTTAATGGACGTTTCCATGCTCTTTCATATTTTGTAATTATCTGTGTATCCTTTACTGCTTTGTGCTGGAAATTGTTAGAAAATTAAGTCCCAACTTTTCACATAAATTTCGTGTACGTGAAGGTCCAGTGTTATGGCAGTTGAGTATTTAGAATTCTCTGGTTGGCAGGTTTTGGTAATGGATACGTAAGCGGCACAACGTGTAGTTGAATGGTTTATTATTATTATTTGTGTCTCGTATCTCGTTGGGCTGGTATGGTCATAGGCCGCTAATAAACCTTTGAAGATATATAGAGAGGCCGCTTTGAAACAGTAATATATTCTGAATTTTAATATCACATTTTGAAGATTCTAATACAACGAAATTCACTGATGTCTCCAGTTATTTAACGAATAATTTATTAGTTCAAAGAAGCTACGGCTTCAAGCTGCTAGCCAAGTCAACAAGAGTAAACTATACTAGTAAATACTGTTTAAAACTAATAATAATATCAAAGTTTAATATCCATCTAGCTGGATGATATATATAGATATAGTGGAAGCGAATAGTTTGAAAGCGCCCAAAGACCAAATATTTTAAACCTGCAAGGTCCAATATTTTGTTTTATCAGAAAATACAACCAGAAAATGGAAAACCATTTCAAGATACTTAAATAAGGAAACACATTATAGGTAGGAAAATAAGGAAAATATTATTGATGGTGAAATATACTTCAAGTTTCGACAGATGATTGATCTGTTTCCTTTATCAGATCTCAAGAAGACAAACTGATGTTCTGTGGAAACGTGTAGTACGTTTCGTTATCACTAACCTTTCATTAGACTAATAAGTTATTGTTTGCCTATCTATTACTATGTTAGCATACTGTACTTACCCAAAATTGTTATATTAGCATAACATGTTTCGTTAACCAAAATCGTTGTTTACCTACCTATTGTTATATTAGCATAACATGTTTCGTTAACCAAAATCGTTGTTTACCTACCCATTGTTATATTAGCATAACATGTTTCGTTAACCAAAATCGTTGTTTACCTAACTTTTGTTATATTAGCATAACATGTTTCGTTAACCAAAATCGTTGTTTACCTACCTATTGTTATATTAGCATAACATGTTTCGTTAACCAAAATCGTTGTTTACCTAGCTATTGTTATATTAGCATAACATGTTTCGTTAACCAAAATCGTTGTTTACCTACCTATTGTTATATTGGCATAACATGTTTCGTTAACCAAAATCGTTTGTTACCTACCTATTGTTATATTAGCATGATATGTTTCGTCAACCAAAATCGTTGTTTACCTACCTATTGTTATATTAGCATAACATGTTTCGTTAACCAAAATCGTTGTTTACCTGCCTATTGTTATATTAGCATAACATGTTTCGTTAACCAAAATCGTTGTTTACCTACCTATTGTTATATTAGCATAACATGTTTCGTTAACCAAAATCATTGTTTGTCCACATATTATTACCGTTTCAGGAAACTGTAATATTTTTTTTAGGTTTCGACTCAGAAAAACCAGCACAGACCCTGCTAATATTTGTTTAACGTAGTCGTATGTTAAAAAAAAATAATATTAAGAAAAGCCCAAAGTCTTGGTTACGTGCGCTACGAAGCTACTGAATAATTTATCATAGATTTTTAGACGTTCTTTGTCTTCCAAGATCAAATTATGTTACTTGTTTCCGGTGATTGGTAAGAACCTGTAATTGTTTCTTCTTCAAAACGAAACTCGGTTCAGCACAGAACCTCATTAAACAGACCTCCTTTTGTTTCTACCTAATTATTTCTTTTTTTTAACGATTTTGTTTGTAAGTTAAGCACAAAAACTACACTGTGGGCTATCCGTGTTCTGCCCACCAGACGTATCGAAGCCTGGTTTCTAGCACTGTAAGTCCGTTATATCAATGGAAACACCCTTTTCAATGAAATATGGACGTAAAACATTTTAATAAATAAAGAACATAAAACATAATCGCATGAAGTGAATTTTGTTTTCATCTGAAGGATGCAAAGCAAAAGGGGGAAGAAAACAGCATCTTTCTCTGGTTTACACATGTGGAGTTTATGAACGTGAAAACAGGGGGAAAGTCTGTAAAGTGTGTTAAAATGTAACAAAATAAAGGGTAATGTACCTGTGATGAATGAAATCACTTTGTTTATGTGGACATTTCGAATTAGAAATGTGTGCACTGTTATTGTTCATTTAACACACGTACATCCAAAAACTGAAAGATAGTATAAAGCAATGAATTGTGTGTATATGCGTTATTAGACGAATAATTATAATACATTACTGTTACATATACCTCGGATAATACACCATTATTTTCATATTCAGAGTGGGTGCTACACCATTACTGTTACATATATTTGATGGTACGCCACTATTGTTTAATATCTCAGATACCACACTACCATTGTTAAATACAATAGATGCTACGTCAACATTATTCGAGCAAAACGTAAGTCCCAGTAATTCTAATGAACCTCTGAATATTGTGTTTTTATTCAATAATACGGTGTAAGCTTAAGTTACTTTAGACATAATAAAGTGTGAACATGTTACAGTCACGAAATTGTCCATCTTTATCATGTTTAGGTTTATTTCTGATTGGCAGTAATGTTCAAGTATCTGGAACTATCAGAGTGTATGGTATTTAAACCACCGGGGATATTTTTTAACAACTGAACATTTTTGTATGTCTACATTTTAAGTCCCTGGCTAATACAACGGTAGGTCTACGGATTTACAGCGCTAAAATCAGGTGTCCGATTCCTCTCGGCAGACTCAGCAGATAGCACGATACGGCTTTGCTATTAGGAAACACCCCCCTCCACGCACACTATATTTTAAATTATATTTCTGATATATTGTTCTAAGATGTAGACAACGTTTCTATCTTATTGTTATAAACGCTATAAAAATACGTTGTTTATCAACACCTTTAGTTAGTGACGTAGAAAGTATCAAATACAGCAGTTTTATTAATATAAATACAGAAGTCCTATTAATATGATAATATAAATACAGCAGTCATATTAACACAATAATAAAACTATATCAGTCTTATTGATATAATAATATAAATACAGCAGTAATATTAATATAATAATATAACTACAGCAGTCTTATCAATATAATAATATAAAAACAGCAGTCTTATTGATATAATAATATAAATACAGCAGTCATATCAATATAATAATATAAAAACAGCAGTCTTATTGATATAATAATATAAATACAGCAGTCATATTAATATAATATAAATACAGCAGTCTTATTAATATAATAATATAAATACAGCAGTCTTATTAATATAATAATATAAATACAGCAGTCTTATTAATATAATAATATAAATACAGCAGTAATATTAATATAATAATATAAAAACAGCAGTCTTATTGATATAATAATATAAATACAGCAGTCATATCAATATAATAATATAAAAACAGCAGTAATATTAATATAATAATATAACTACAGCAGTCTTATCAATATAATAATATAAAAACAGCAGTCATATTAATATAATAATATAAAAACAGCAGTCTTATTGATATAATAATATAAATACAGCAGTCTTATCAATATAATAATATAAAAACAGCAGTCTTATTGATATAATAATATAAATACAGCAGTCATATCAATATAATAATATAAAAACAGCAGTCTTATTGATATAATAATATAAATACAGCAGTCATATCAATATAATAATATAAAAACAGCAGTCTTATTGATATAATAATATAAATACAGCAGTCTTATTGATATAATAATATAAATACAGCAGTCATATCAATATAATAATATAAAAACAGCAGTCATATTAATATAATATTATAAAAACAGCAGTCTTATTGATATAATAATATAAATACAGCAGTCATATCAATATAATAATATAAAAACAGCAGTCTTATTGATATAATAATATAAATACAGCAGTCATATCAATATAATAATATAAAAACAGCAGTAATATTAATATAATAATATAACTACAGCAGTCTTATCAATATAATAATATAAAAACAGCAGTCATATTAATATAATAATATAAAAACAGCAGTCTTATTGATATAATAATATAAATACAGCAGTCTTATCAATATAATAATATAAAAACAGCAGTCTTATTGATATAATAATATAAATACAGCAGTCTTATCAATATAATAATATAAAACAGCAGTCTTATTGATATAATAATATAAATACAGCAGTCATATCAATATAATAATATAAAAACAGCAGTCTTATTGATATAATAATATAAATACAGCAGTCTTATCAATATAATAATATAAAAACAGCAGTCTTATTGATATAATAATATAAATACAGCAGTCATATCAATATAATAATATAAAAACAGCAGTCTTATTGATATGATAATATAACTACAGCAGTCATATCAATATAATAATATAAAAACAGCAGTCATATTAATATAATAATATAACTACAGCAGTCATATTAATATAATAATATAAACACAGCAGTCATATTAATATAATAATATAAACACAGCAGTCATATTAATATAGTAATATAACTACAGCAGTCATATTAATATAATAATATAAAAACAGCAGTCTTATTTGCTAGGATAAATTATTAAATTATCTCCATTTAAGTTCAAATTTAATATTCGAGTGTCTTCGTCTAGCTTGTGTGCTTGTGACTTGCTGTTTATTGTTACCGAAACTGGCTTTAAGTAGAGGTTCTGATAATCATGAGAAGTTGGAATATAAATAAGTAATTTAAAATACGCTAAATACGTTTTGGAAACTACAACAAGTAAAATCAAACAGAAACCACTGGAATGAATAAAAAGTGCTCTCAAGTAAAAAAAAAACACGAAACATTCTCAGTATTTTGGTATCAAATACTTCACGTCTTTTATTTACAAACAAATTTATTTCTGGCTACAAAATCCATTTTCTTTGTAAACACACTTCTTACGTTTTAATCGATAAACAATTAGAAACGTGTACTTTAAATAAAATAACCTATACAACTCTGTACACCAACCTGTCTTTACTAATCATAAGTCTAAGATACTAAACATATACCTGGTTCAAGTTACCATGTAGGCTTTTCTCAGAACTAACATATTGTCAGTCTGCTGTTACCAATTCGCAAAATTCTTTGTTTTACCTGTTTCGAGTATATATATATATATATACAAAAATACTGTTTTAGAATCGCAAGGGTTGTTACTTTGTGTTATAGGTGTTTGAGGGTACTATTCAAACTCAGTTTCCTGACCGTCACCAGTTTCCAGGTTGTTCTTCAAGTATTCTTGTACATTCTTCTGTTTTAACTTGACTTTTAACATCCTTGGACTGCATGGTATAAAGTACAAATTTACCTGATCTGAAATAAAGAAAAGAAAAATAAGATGTAAATAAAATGTGTTGAGCTGTATATTCAGCCGCAAATACATAATTCTAATCTTCATTATGAAGAAAGAGTTATATTATGGCCGCAAAAACGTCGTTAATAATATGATATCGAAAACAACTTCAAAACGTTTAATTCTAATAATCTTATTTGACAGTTATAGGATTAGTTGTTAGTGTAATAATTCTAATTTTTCATTGTTTACATTTGAGATATAAAAATGGACAATGTACTAGATCGTATCTAGGATATAAATTTATCCTCGTGACTCCAAGAAAAATTAACTCAGAATAGATTACACAGTTCGACCTATATATCTATATAACAAAGCATTCATTTTTTATAAAATTCTTGCAACGTAAAACCATTTTAAAAAAATGCTAGTTTTATTTTTCGCCATCTTATTGAAGATTATGAGTGTCTGTCTGTGTGCCTAACACGTATTCTGTAGAAATCATTTCATATCGAATCACTGATTTCGTCTGTCAAAATATTTCACTTTCTTACCACTTTGGAACCATTAAAATATGCGGTTTTAGATTGTTTGAAGTTAAGTAGAAAGCAGCATCATGGGTTATCCGTGTTCTGCCCACTACGAGAATCGAAACCTGTATTCTAGCGTTGTAAGTTCCAAAGATACCGCTGTACCACTAGGGCGCGGTTTCAGATATCAGATCATTCAGTGTTTCAATGACAGAATGACTATTTTAACATCTTCTGTTCACTTACATTATATCTTGTCTTACCACGACCATTCATAACATGTCTGCTTTCTATATACAGATGTTATTGTGATTCCGGATTTTGTATAAATGTTTCCTCAAGGGGCTAAAATGCTAAAACTACTGTCGAAGGCAAACATGCGTGAATAAAGATGTCATTAACTAATTTCAGATGACAACTCAATAATATATCATTTCCGACATTTGCAGTGAGTTCGATGTAATTTTACTAACGAACTCAAAGCAAAATTGTACTTTACAGAAAACCCGAGATAGTTTAACGGATCAAACTTGACGGAAAGACCTTAACTAATCTTCTTAAAGTTCAAGTAAGCAAGCTATTACTTTAGAAAAGAATTATTAGTTCCGTTCTCAGAAGAGTTGATTGTATAAACTTGTAATAACTGATGTCGTTGTTTCGCTAGAAGTACCGCTGTGAAGAAAACAGTTATCCATACAATGTTACCAGATACTATTTATATTTATATCCTCTTGACATTTATGACATATTACAAGCCACGTGTTATTCTACATATAACAAGCCACGTGTTATTCTACATATAACAAGCCACCTGTTACTCTACATATAACAAGCCACGTGTTATTCTACACATTACAAGCCACGTGTTATTCTACACATTACAAGCCACGTGTTATTCTACATATAACAAGCCACGTGTTATTCTACATATAACAAGCCACGTGTTACTCTACATATAACAAGCCACGTGTTACTCTACATATAACAAGCCACGTGTTACTCTACATATAACAAGTGTTATTCTACACATTGCAAGCCACGTGTTATTCTACACATTACAAGCCACGTGTTATTCTACATATAACAAGCCACGTGTTACTCTACATATAACAAGCCACGTGTTACTCTACATATAACAAGCCACGTGTTAGTCTCTCCCTCATTAAGCAAGAAGACGAACTTATTGTCTTATCGAGTTACTCTGTCGTGTTTAGTCAGTTACTCTGTCGTGTTTAGTCAGTCATCTATTTAAGTCTTAGCCACAAAAGATTTAGTTTACTTCACAAGTTTTGTGTTTTCATATCGGTGTCGTTAGATTACATTAACAGTTAGTGATATAAACTTCTTCACTAACAGGCAAACAAGAGATTATATGAACAGCATTAGTTTCACTAGTCCAAGAAGGATTCTTGAACTTAAACTACTTAAACTTTACTATATATTGTTGTACTTATGTTGTGTGGCACAATAATTAACTAGTCTTGTTATAATGTTGTTTCTTTTCCAACAATATCACCTTAAACACAAGATAAACAAATAAATATTTCATATAGAGATATTGTTTAGTAGTCTCACGTAGGGTGAGTTAAACACCAGTTATTTATTTATATTGGCTCTCTTAAATAAATATACAAATATAATTCTATGTTGTCCAATAAGTAATTGCATATGTTTAATGATGTTTATGACATTTTGATTTAAAATACAATGTTTAGTATTTAGAAACTATTTATCGGGAATAAAAGGCAATTTTCATATTTTATCCAATGTGATTGTGTATATGAAATTCTAATTGTGATGGCTAGGCCTAAAGAAGTAAAATTTCCCTAATCATCCCTTACGAACATCTTAGAGTAATGTTTTTTATTGTGTGTTTTTTTAAATAGGCTGTTTGTTTGTTTTTGAATTTCGCGCAAAGCTACACGAGGGCTATCTGCGCTAGCCGTCCCTAATTTTGCAGTGTAAGACTAGAGGGAAGGCAGTTAGTCATCACCACCCACCGCCAACTCTTGGGCTACTCTTTTACCAACGAATAGTGGGATTGACCATCATATTATAACGTCCCCACGGCTGAAAGGGCGAGCATGTTTCGTGCGACATGAATTCGAACCCGCAACCCTCAGATTACGAGTCGGGCGCCTTAACCATCTGGCCACGCTGTGCCTAAATTGGCTTAGACAGTAGTTTCATCATATGCTATTACTGTTAATTTTATTCTTTTTTTTTATATAAACTAGTTTACGGTCCCCTTAAATTTTGTTGTTTCTTTGCAGCCAAACACAAAAGTACACAATGGATAAAGAAACGCAGTTTTTAGTTGGCTTTCTTAATACGTCATTTTTCCTTATGTAGTCTGATTTATCTTCCTGTAGAATAATGATAAAATTTCAATTTCCCGCGGTGAACACAGCAGATAGCCCAATGTTCTGAAAAAATAAAACAAAGAAATAACCTGATTTAGAAATTTAAATTTTATGTCTTCGAAAATAGAATAATGTTAGAATAAGAAAAATATATCAAATGTTTTTTTCATATTAAGTGTTTTTAATTAAAACCCTTTTAATTTGATGATTTAAAAACAATTCGTTGTTTGAAAGTGAAATTATTTATACGATTCGATATAGATTTTTTTTAATTTCGTGCAAAGCTACTCGAGGGCTATCTGCGCTAGCCCTCCGTAGCGAGCATGTTTAGCGCGACGGGGATGTGAACCCGCGACCCTCAGAATTATGAGTCGCACGCCTTAACACGCTGGGCCATGCCAGGCCGATTCGATATATATGTTTAGTGTGTATATAGGGGGCCTGGCATGGCCTAGCGCGTTAAGGTGTGCGCTTCGTAATCTGAGGGTCGCGGGTTCGCGCCCGAGTCGCGCCAAACATGCTCGCCCTCCCAGCCGTGGGGGCGTTATAATGTGACGGTCAATCCCACTATTCGTTGGTAAAAGAGTAGCCCAAGAGTTGGCGGTGGGTGGTGATGACTAGCTGCCTTCCCTCTAGTCTTACACTGCTAAATTAGGGACGGCTAGCACAGATAGCTCTCGTGTAGCTTTGTGCGAAATTCCAAAACAAACAAACAAACAAAGTGTATATATATATATATATATATACACACACACACACAATGGTCGAAATGGAAATTTAAAAGCCCTGATATGAGACCGTATTAATTTTGTAAACCCATTAACACAGTGTGAAAAGTGTATATATTCATGTTTGGTACACTAAAAAGTTTCTCTATGCTATACAGTCGCGTGACGAACCATTTTAACAGCTGGGTATATGTGTATATTAAGTACTATTTTTACACGTCAACAGGAAACACTGTAAGCAACTGGTAATAACAGTTAATTTATAACTTTACAGGAAGAATTTAATTATTTGTTGTATATTTTTATAAGTAGTCGTAATGAATATTAAACTAGATTTTAAAATGTCGTTTTTGTGTTATGTTCCTGATAATGTGTTTAAACATAAAGATCAATGGGATCAAAATATAAAGTGTTCTCATGTTTTACATGTTTATATAAGTGTTACTCTATATCGTATCATGTTTTACATGTTTATATAAGGTGTTACTCTATATCGTTTCATGTTTTACATGTTTATATAAGGTGTTACTCTATATCGTATCATGTTTTGCATGTTTATATAAGGTGTTACTTTATATCGTATCATGTCTTACATGTTTATATAAGGTGTTACTCTATATCGTATCATGTTTTACATGTTTATATAAGGTGTTACTCTATATCGTATCATGTCTTACATGTTTATATAAGATGTTACTCTATATCGTATCATGTTTTGCATGTTTATATAAGGTGTTACTTTATATCGTATCATGTCTTACATGTTTATATAAGGTGTTACTTTATATCGTATCATGTCTTACATGTTTATATAAGGTGTTACTCTATATCGTATCATGTTTTACATGTTTATATAAGGTGTTACTCTATATCGTATCATGTCTTACATGTTTATATAATTATTCTAAGTTCTTGTTCCTCCCTTATGTAACTATCATCAGTAATTGTGCGTTTATTGTTACATCTTCAACATTTTAATTATGTTTAAAAGATAACCTTAGGAATTCTTTAGCATTTTAATTATATTTAAAAAATAAATTGCGAATCCTTCGACATTTTAATTATATTTAAAGATAAACTTGCGAATCCTTCAACATTTTAATAATTTTTAAAAGTAAAACATACGAAAACTCAATAATGAAAAACAATGATTATCTTAGAAACTTATTTTCTGGTTTCAAAACGAAATAGATTATTCTCCATGCTTGATCTACAATTTGTACTTAATATGTATATTATACGCTAGCCAGTGATTATTTGAAAGTTTAACATTTCTTTTAAAGCAACGAGATTAATTCTCTTGTGATGTAACTTTAATAATCGAACTTCTCTTAACAATGACTGGTTAAAATATATAGATGAGTATAACCCAACAAGGTTCGTCTTTCTTATAACAGTCAATACATGCAGTATGAATTATTTCGAATATACATTAATTTATCTTCTAACAATAAACTTGGTATTTGACTATTCAATTTCTTAAGATTCCATTATTACTGGTAAAACGTTTTGGATTTTTTGTGTTAAATATCAAAATAGCTTTGATCGTAATTAATTAAAACGTACTAGACTTATAACACAACTTATTTTTTTTAATTAAAACATACCAGACTTATAACACAACTTATTTTCTTTAATTAAAACATTTCTTAATTAAAACATACCAGACTTATAACACAACTTATTTTCTTTAATTAAAACATTTCTTAATTAAAACATACTAGACGTATAACACAACTTATTTTCTTTAATTAAAACATTTCTTAATTAAAACATACTAGACGTATAACACAACTTATTTTCTTTAATTAAAACATTTCTTAATTAAAACATACTAGACGTATAACACAACTTATTTTCTTTAATTAAAACATTTCTTAATTAAAACATACCAGACTTATAACACAACTTATTTTCTTTAATTAAAACGTACTAGACTTATAACACAACTTATTTTTTTTAATTAAAACATTTCTTAATTAAAACATACCAGACTTATAACACAACTTATTTTCTTTAATTAAAACATTTCTTAATTAAAACATACTAGACGTATAACACAACTTATTTTCTTTAATTAAAACATTTCTTAATTAAAACATACCAGACTTATAACACAACTTATTTTCTGTAATTAAAACATACCAGACTTATAACACAACTTATTTTCTTTACGTCTGCGACTTCACTTTTACATTTGTATGTTCTTCGTGTTTGGTTTAATTATTTCACATCTTTTCTCATAACAGCTTCATAAAACTTGAAAATTATATTTATTTAAAAATCTTTTTTAAAACGTAAGTTAAGTGTTCTAATTCATTTCGATATCTGCTATTCCATTAATATATATTAATATAATTTGTTGTGTTTGATTTACACACACAACGTTCGTATAATAATATAAATATATCTTTAACAAAAGAAATATATTATCAAAATAAAAACATTATAATTAATTTATTATTTAATTCAGCTTAAGGCGGTAATATTACTTCAATTCCCAAATTGTTGAAGCGAGTACTAAAAATAATATTATTATTATATAAATAATTTAATAAACGAGTATAATATTATTAATAGAAATAAGAATAAATCTTTTAAACTTATGGTAAAAAGTTAATATATCAAAGCTGCATCAGCTATGTTAAATGAATGTTCTTCAGTCAATGCAAAATAACTGTTTGAAAAACGCGACTTTTCACCATGAGAAAATATTTTGACCTTCAAGATAATCATAGGATAACATAATAGAAAAGAAAGGGAAACATAACTTTTAATACTTTGTCTTGCACACCCTACAGTTCGATCAAAAAGGTTGTTAGTCGATTTGTGGCAAAAATTGTGTTTCTATAAAACAAATAGTTTTTCATGAAGCAAAGAGTGACATTTAATGAATTAATGTAAACCTGTTATTTTAATTCATTCAGTTTATCCTTAGTATTAAGCAGATTAAAAAGTACAAAAAACAAACGTTTCTTTAAAATAACTCACACTTATGTTGAGCAAAAATAAATGTTAAAAACAACACACTTTGAGAGAAGTAAGCCATTTTGTTAACTGGAAATAAAACCCAAAATATATTTGAAAAAAAAACAACATTTACTGAACCTGGGAGAAAACCCTCCAGCCCAAATTTCGATTACACAAATAAAAGTTTATAAATATATCAACATAGGATATCCCAAATCGAAAGATAATACATATGTACAGGGTGTTCGGAAAGTCACTGTGCACTTATGTATTTATTAACAAACAAAACTGCACAGCGACTTTCCGAACACCCTGTATTAGTAAGTTTTATATATATATTCATTTTATTGACTTATGTATTTATTAACAAACAAAACTGCACAGCGACTTTCCGAACACCCTGTATTAGTAAGTTTTATATATATATTCATTTCATTGACTTATGTATTTATTAACAAACAAAACTGCACAGCGACTTTCCGAACACCCTGTATTAGTAAGTTTTATATATATATTTATTTTATTGACTTATCATAATTCTATACGAAAACTATTTCAGGTAAAATTACAAAAATGTTCGTGTGTAATATACATACATGAAGACATGTGTTGAAAATTTAATGTGTATATATATATATAGCTGAATTATCTAAGTTATTTTGGCTAGAAGTATTGTACGAAAATTATCCTAGCTGCATTCTTCTGAAAATTTGTAGCTAAATAAATGTCAAAAAAGCAAAAAAAAAACACACGTGTTTTGTGTGTTTACTGGTAATTTCACCTAAAATTTATCTCGCTAATAAAGAAAGGCAAAATTGTGCTACGTAATTATCACTATTATTAAAGCACGCAGTAATTTTGGAGTAACTTAGATTAAGAATGCAGATACGGATGACGGCGGAACTTGGATCCCATATTATATTGAAAGCGGGCTCTATTATTCCATTAAAAGCATAATTTCTTTCAAGCATATCAGATACAATGCCAGGTTTTCTATATGGCATCCCCATTTGTATCAATTACTGTACATAGCTAAGGGAAGATATGTTAATCGACTGATCGAAACTCATCACGGCAAGAGTATTTCTGTTGTATGGCATCTAGCAGACAACCCACAACGCGTTACAGTGCGAGGCGATATATAGCATTCGGGTTGCATAAACCACTAACCCCTTTCACAAAACACATTATCCAACGATTATTCTCTGCTGTGCTCAGGATGTTTATTTTATAGTAAAAGGACTCAGAAGAGGAGAAGTCCTTCGTAATGTTGGAGGTTCTATAAAAATCACACCCTAATAATTCCCCTACTATTCACAAAAATATTGTATCATGACATATTGGAAGTAACTTAGAAAACATTTTGTGAGCTAACTGGTAATTAAGTTTACGACTACAGGTCAGAAAAAAAATTAAAAACCAACGTTTTAAATTCAGCTTTTCGAAAACTAATCATAATTTTCCTCAACAAAGTTACAAGCGTCATGACTTGTACTCACCCCAAAACTTGTTTGTTTGTTGAAAACAAAAAAAAGCTACAAAATGAGATATCTATGCTTTGCCTATCGCTGGTATCGAATCTCGACTTTTAGCCTTATAAGCTCTCAAACTACCGTGGAATGTAGGAGTGTGGAGAGAACACGCGCTTTGGAAGATGTATCGTCATATTGAGGAAACTATTATCTTATGTGTATCTTTGTCTTTTGGGAACATTATGTAATATTAAACAAGTTTGTAAAAAATTTCGCAGTTTTTCTTGCGTTTTTATTTGTAATGCAAATCGCTTATTTAATACGTTATGATTCGTGGCTGAAGGAATAGACACGATTGAATGAACGACATAACGGAAGAGACAGCCTTTCATATACAACTCACCTTCAAAACAGAAAAACGGTTTACAAAATAGTGACATGCGCGACACTGATTTTTTTTCGCAAAACCGATCGCATAACAAGAATATATAATAACCTACAATATAAATATTTTGTCTAAACCCACTACATTACAAGAATGTGTAATAAACAACAATATAAATATTTTGTCTGAACCCACTACATAACAAGAATGTGTAATAAACAATATAAATATTTTGTCTGAACCCACTACATTACAAGAATGTGTAATAAACAACAATATAAATATTTTGTCTGAACCCACTACATAACAAGAATGTGTAATAAACAATATAAATATTTTGTCTGAACCCACTACATAACAAGAATGTATAATAAACAACAATATAAATATTTTGTCTAAACCCACTACATAACAAGAATGTATAATAAACAACAATATAAATATTTTGTCTAAACCCACTACATAACAAGAATGTATAATAAACAACAATATAAATATTTTGTCTGAACCCACTACATAACAAGAATGTGTAATAAACAACAATATAAATATTTTGTCTGAACCCACTACATAACAAGAATGTGTAATAAACAACAATATAAATATTTTGTCTGAACCCACTACATAACAAGAATGTGTAATAAACAACAATATAAATATTTTGTCTGAACCCACTACATAACAAGAATGTGTAATAAACAACAATATAAATATTTTGTCTGAACCCACTACATAACAAGAATACATAACAAGAATGTATAATAACCTACAATATAAATATTTTGTCTAAACCCACTACACAACAAGAATGTGTAATAAACAACAATATAAATATTTTGTCTGAACCCACTACATAACAAGAATGTGTAATAAACAACAATATAAATATTTTGTCTGAACCCACTACATAACAACAATATAAATATTTTGTCTGAACCCACTAATAAACAACAATATAAATATTTTGTCTGAACCCACTACATAACAAGAATGTGTAATAAACAACAATATAAATATTTTGTCTGAAACCCACTACATAACAAGAATGTATAATAAACAACAATATAAATATTTTGTCTAAACCCACTACATAACAAGAATGTATAATAAACAACAATATAAATATTTTGTCTAAACCCACTACATAACAATAATGTATAATTAACAACAATATAAATATTTTGTCTGAACCCACTACATAACAAGAATGTGTAATAAACAACAATATAAATATTTTGTCTGAACCCACTACATAACAAGAATGTATAATAAACAACAATATAAATATTTTGTCTGAACCCACTACATAACAAGAATGTGTAATAAACAACAATATAAATATTTTGTCTAAACCCACTACATAACAAGAATATATAAAAACCTACAATATAAATATTTTGTCTAAACCCACTACATAACAAGAATATATAATAACCTACAATATAAATATTTTGTCTAAACCCACTACATAACAAGAATATATAATAACCTACAATATAAATATTTTGTCTAAACCCACTACATAACAAGAATATATAATAACCTACAATATAAATATTTTGTCTAATCCCACTACACAACAAGAATATATAATAAACAACAACATAAATATTTTGTCTAAACCCACTACATAACAAGAATGTATAATAACCTACAATATAAATATTTTGTCTAAACCCACTACATTACAAGAATGTGTAATAAACAACAATATAAATATTTTGTCTAAACCCACTACATTACAAGATTGTGTAAAAAACAACAATATAAATATTTTGTCTAAACCCACTACATAACAAGAATGTATAATAACCTACAATATAAATATCTTATCTAAACCCACTACATAACAAGAATGTATAATAACCTACAATATAAATATTTTGTCTAAACCCACTACATAACAAGAATGTATAATAAACAACAATATAAATATTTTGTCTAAACCCACTACATAACAAGAATATATAATAACCTACAATATAAATATTTTGTCTAAACCCACTACATAACAAGAATATATAATAACCTACAATATAAATATTTTGTCTAAACCCACTACACAACAAGAATATATAATAACCTACAATATAAATATTTTGTCTAAACCCACTACATAACAAGAATATATAATAACCTACAATATAAATATTTTGTCTAATCCCACTACACAACAAGAATATATAATAAACAACAATATAAATATTTTGTCTAAACCCACTACATAACAAGAATATATAATAACCTACAATATAAATATTTTGTCTAAACCCACTACATAACAAGAATGTATAATAACCTACAATATAAATATTTTGTCTAAACCCACTACATAACAAGAATATATAATAACCTACAATATAAATATTTTGTCTAATCCCACTACACAACAAGAATATATAATAAACAACAATATAAATATTTTGTCTAAACCCACTACACAACAAGAATATATAATAACCTACAATATAAATATTTTGTCTAAACCCACTACATAACAAGAATGTATAATAACCTACAATATAAATATTTTGTCTAAACCCACTACACAACAAGAATGTGTAATAAACAACAATATAAATATTTTGTCTAAACCCACTACATAACAAGAATATATAATAACCTACAATATAAATATTTTGTCTAAACCCACTACATAACAAGAATATATAATAAACAACAATATAAATATTTTGTCTAAACCCACTACACAACAAGAATGTGTAATAAACAACAATATAAATATTTTGTCTAAACCCACTACACAACAAGAATATATAATAAACAACAATATAAATATTTTGTCTAAACCCACTACATAACAAGAATATATAATAACCTACAATATAAATATTTTGTCTAAACCCACTACATTACAAGAATATATAATAACCAACAATATAAATATTTTGTCTAAACCCACTACATTAAAAGAATACTTAATAACCAATAATATAAATATTTTGTCTACACCCACTACATAACAAAATATATATAATAACCAACAATATAAATATTTTGTCGAAACCCATAACATAACAAGAATATATAATAACCAAAAATGTAGATATATTAGCAAAACCGACTACGTAACAAGAATATATAATAACCAAAAATATAACATTTTAGCAAAACCAACTGCATAACGCTAAAATCAAGGGATCGGTTCCCCTCGGTGGACTCAGCAGATGCCCAGTCTGGCTTTGCTGTAAGAAAACATGCACTCACACACGACTACTTAACAAGAATATATAATAACCAAAAATATAGATATTCTAGCAAAAGCGAATATATAAATAGCCAAAAAATATAGATTTTCTTTGTAACGAAACTTATTTTGTTAGTATGGTAAGTAACAACTAGTTTCACTGAATGTTTTAAAAATTTGATATACAATATACGTACAAAGATGGGCGTGGCAGTTTATCATTGATTTCAAGCTATGACGTTACTTTGACATTCTTGGTTACAATGTTTTGTAGGCTAATTTGAATGGATACTTAAACTAGCAACCAACCGATACCATTGCTTCTACGATACAAAAGTAACAAACGTTTCCAAGGCCAGACACGCTTATTACCTTTTGTAAAACCTGGTAATACTGCTATAAAATACAAGAATAGAAGAGAAATTTGTTTAATAAAGCAATTTATATTTTTATTTTTTTCACTGGAGCCTTTATTTTGTTACATCTTTATTTTGTTATATCTCTGTAAAATTTCTAATTTATAAAAAAAATATTGCTGTTAATGAACTTATAACTTTTTGGAGGGGGGAACTGCTTGAATAACAGCTTCATAGAGACTAAAGGCAAAATGTTATTCATATTTCTCTAGGAATATCTCTATGTATACACTTAAGCATGCATGCGTGTATCTACAATAGGATACTTTGTACGCAGGTACTCCCTACACTGATAAGAAGTAAGTCTATTCCATGTTATATTGAATATCTATATTACATCAGACTTTAGAAATACGCAGAATGATGCAAACTTACTTTCTTACTTTCGTCTTCAACATTTATTTAATTAAGAACCCCTCGTCTCTCTCTGGTGGGTCAGCTGTAAGTTTAGGGACTTACAGTTCTAAAATCCGGTATTCGATTCTCCGAGATTGAAATAGCACAGGCAACTTATTGTGTAGCTTTGTTCTAAAACAAACAATAAACAAAGAACCTTTCGTATAATTTTTATATTTATGATAAAAAAGAAAGAAAAATATACCAGCACACTAAATGTTACCTAACACTTATAGCTGATACATCTGTACTTGTAATAAGTACGTAGGCTGACATCAGTGACGTCATACATCTTCTGTTAAAGGTGTTGAACATATACAATACGTTAACATGATCCATGTAAATACCTGATAATTTCAGAGAGGGAAAAAATCCTTCAAACAAATTTGTCTTTTTCATATTAGGTAATAAAACTACAGATTTAATTATTTAATGAAGAATTAAATATTATACTGGACAATAACGTATTTTATTTGTTGTATAAAGTTCATAGATGCCCTTGATCATGTTAATGCAATACATAATCATAAATGTTTCGTGTTAATACTCTACCTAATTATAAATGTTTCACGTTAATACCATACTTAATCATAAATGTTTCGTGTTAATACAATACGTAATTATAAATGTTTCACGTTAATACCATACTAAATCATAAATGTTTCGTGTTAATACAATATGTAATAATAAATATTTCACGTTAATACAATACCTAATGATAAATATTTCATGTTAATACAATACCTAATGATAAATATTTCATGTTAATACAATACCTTATGATAAATATTTCATGTTGGTACGGTACATAATAATAAATATTTCATGTTAATACAATACCTTATGATAAATATTTCATGCTAATAAAGTACATAATGATAAATATTTCATGTTGGTACGGTACATAATGATAAATATTTCATGTTGGTACGGTACATAATGATAAATGTTTATTGTTAATACAATATCTAATTATAAATATTTATTGTTAATACAATATCTAATTATAAATGTTTCATGTTAATACAGTACCTAATGACGTGTATTCCATGTTAATACAGTACCTAGTGACATGTATTCCATGTTAATACAATGCATAATGATGTTTAATGCTAATACATTATCTAATGATAAATATTTCATGTTAATACAGTACCTGATGATAAACATTTCATGATAATGCAATACTTAATAATAAATATTAACGATTATTTGTTACGAGAACAGCAAATGTTAATAGATTACGAAGAAGAAAATAATAGAATAATACAATTTGTTCATATATTTTATCTAAAATATTGACAGTTTTATTAATAAAACTCTCTTCTATATCGTTATCACAACTGAACATAGTTGTTCAAAGCTTTATTTACACTTCCACAGATAGTATATCTATTAATACATCATGCAGGAAGTTTTTAAAATTAAGTAACGCAATGTTGAACAGTTTCTGAACATATTATTTCTATAAAGCGTTATCAGTCAGCATATGAAATAAGCACTCACGTAGGAAGTTTTTTAAAACTACATAATACATTGTTGTGCAGTTTCTGAACATATTTCTTTAAAGCGTTATCAGTTAGCATATGAAATAAGCACTCATGCAGGAAGTTTCTAAAACTACATAATACATTGTTGTGCAGTTTCTGAACATATTATTTCTACAAAGCGTTATCAGTTAGCATATGAAATAAGCACTCATGCAGGAAGTTTTTTAAAACTACATAATACATTGTTGTGCAGTTTCTGAACATATTTCTTTAAAGCGTTATCAGTTAGCATATGAAATAAGCACTCATGCAGGAAGTTTCTAAAACTACATAACACAATGTTGTGCAGTTCCTGAACATATTTCTTTAAAGCGTTATCAGTTAGCATATGAAATAAGCATTCATGCAGGAAGTTTTTTAAAATTACAAAATGCATTGTTGTGTAGTTCCTGAACATATAATTTCTGTAAAGCGTTGTCAGTTTGCATATGAAATAAGCAGGAAGCCTCATTAAAAAAAGTGCACGCTCGAATAAAGGTTTCCGTGAACATCTTTTTCAAGTTTTACACTAAGCCAGTAGTTGGCACCACTTGACAGTCTGCTGTACTCGTCAAAGCAGTAATGGCGGACATAAACAGACAAGATTTTTTCTTTTAAATGCGTCGCCATTTTCTTGTTATCACGAGCTTCGGCGCGCGCGGTCGGTCGCTTTTGACTCAAACAGCAAAGTCAGATGTTAATCGATTATATTTGTCTGGGAGGAGTTGCAGCACGAGATCCAAGTTATCCTGGCTTGTGAAGATAAGTCTTAACTTGTTTAATTTCAAATTGACATCGCTTACTTGAAGTAATTATTTCATGGTAAAGAGAGACACCTATGTTCTTCGACTAAGACGAATATAAAAATTTCGAATATTATTTTTTTTCTTTTTTTACAAATACAATTTGGCTGCAGTTTTATGGTGAACTTCATTGTCTGTGAATTCCTTTCAAATGTGCACATCAAATCTTTTGTTTACACTCGGTTGACAATATTATCTGAACACTACATCGCTTTTAACTGGAAGCGTGCAAATCGTGCTTTTTAATAGTTTTTTAAAATGCTTTTAGTTGAACACAAAGATAGGAAAAACAACAGTGTACTTGAACTTGTAAAAAAACAAAACGTTTTTAACTTATGCAGAACTGTTAAAAACACTTGTTGGACCTTTGATGGATAGGCGGTAAGTATACAAACTCAATATCGCAAAAGTCCAGAATTCGATTTCTGCTATGGTGTGTTTTGAATTTCGCGCAAAGCAACTCGAGGGCCATCTGCGCCAGCCATCCATAATTTAGCACTGTAAGACTAGAGGGAAGGCAGCTAGCTATCATCGCTTACCGCCAACTCTGGGCTACTCTTTACCAATGAATAGTGGGATTTGGCTGTGACATTATAACGTCTTCACGGCTGAAAAAGGGGAATGTTTAGTATAACGGGATTCCAACCCGCAACCCTCATATTACGAGTCGAGTGCGTTAACCACCTGGCCATGCCGGGCCTTCTGCTATGGATTCAACAACGTTGCTTTGCTTTCTAACACACATACACATTTCTTCAAATTAGCAGCGAACATTGGTCTCTTTCCTAATAACTTAACTTAAGGGAAAAGGAGATAAACAAAGAAAAACCCACAAAATGAGATATACAATAATGGGTTTTGGTATGAACATATTTTATACAGAAAATAATATAACAATTCACGCTTTCCTGATGTTGGCAAAATGCTTTTCAATGTTCCCAGTTTCTCAAGTCATATCTAGATTATTATTTTATAAGTCTACACAGTAATCCAAGCACATAGGTTGCTAATTTTAGTGTTAGATATGTTGTGCACTTTGCGCGGTATAGATACATATATCGTAAGTTATTATTTTAAGAACCGAGAGAAAAAACACAATAAACCAATGTCTTCTAAGGATTAAGAATTTTGTGTTCAGGCTTACGAAGGAAACGCGCGTGTTTGAGACCTTAATTATAGAAGAGTTAAAAATATGAGCCGATATATGAACTGGTGTATGAACCGATATATGAACTGATGTATGAACCGATATATGCGTTTAACAATAAGAACCAAAGAACGATTATTTAAGTTGTGAGCATTTTCTCTAATACAATATTATCAGATTGTCTTTCTCTATCTTTGACTTCACTCATTTCTGCCTTGAAAACAAACGAAGAGCAACAACTAGTCTAATGTTTAGCTACTCGTAACAAAACATAAGTTCGAACCTATTTCTCTTTCTTGTGCTTATCATGGATTTTGTTTTCTTAAACGTTGTTTGTTATTAAGCACAAAGCCCTTAGACATATCATTGTGCCACTAGAGGGCGTTGGAGAAAGAAACAGATAAATGCAATGCTAGTTTGTGGGAAGATTAATTTAGTTACAACGCCTCATATATGTACAAATATACAACATCAACGGGTTACTAAATAAAGTTTCTGCTTCACTCTGGAGGCAGAGGGGCTTGTTAAAACGAATCGTGCACAAGGTCAGAACAAGGGCCAGTAAAAATAATATAAATTCTAACTAAAAATGTGTACAGATAATTATTTGTTTGTTTTAGAATTTCGCGCAAAGTTACTGAGGGCTATCTGCGCTAGCCGACCTTAATTCAGCAGTGTAAGACTAGGGGGGCAGAGTTCAGTCACCACCCACCACCAACTCTTGGCTACTCTTGCCAACGAATAGTGGGATTGACTGTAACATTATAACGTCCCTACGGCTAAAAGGGGCGAACATGTTTGTTGCGACCGGGATTCGAACCCATGCCCCTCAGATTACGAGTCGAATGCATTAACCCACCTGGCCATGCTGGGCCTGTACAGAAATTTTTAATAAAAAAAAAGTTTGTAACTAAAAATTCGTTACAGAAATTAACAGATAACTTCTGTTTCTGCTTTCTATCGATTTTCGTGCAAGGATCGTCCGTACTAGCCGTCCTTAATTAGAAAGTAATAAAGAAGAAAGAAGGCATCTAGTTAGCACGGCCCGCCGCCAACTCGTGAACTACTCTAATCGATTAATCGGATTTGGTTTCCGTTCCCAAATTGAGGAGAGCGTGTTTTTGTTTTCTGTTGTTCTGTGTTTTTGTGATAGCAGGGTATCAACTAGTACTAAACATCGGATTCGTAGTGCGTCACACTAGTCAGTGGGTCATGCTTTTCCTATTTTCTAGTTCGCATCGATCTTTATTCCCTCGGTGGGTTTATGGAATTCCAACTTTATGATCTTGGGTTTGAATCTACGTGGTGAGCAGAGATGAGGTAGCCTGTTGTGTGGCTTTTAGTTAAAAAAGAATCACACATACACACACACACACCCAGCAAGGCCAGGTGGTTGGAGCACTCGTCTCGCTACCTGCAGGTCACGGGTTCGAATCCCCGTCACTCCAAACATTCTCATTCTTTCAGCCTTGGGAGCGTTATAATGAGACGCTCAATCTCCCTATTCATTGGTAAAAGAGTAGCCAAAGAGTTGGCGGTGGGTGATAATGACTAGCTACATTCCCTCTTAAACTGTAAATTAGAGACGGTTAGCACAGATAGTCCTCGTCTATCTATGCGTGAAATTCAAAAACAAACAAACACATACGCTAGACGTTTAAATAGCTTATGAGGGATGTTCTATATATACATTTATAAGAGCAAGACGAACTTTGCTTCAGATAATCAAATATTTGTTCACAGTTTATTGAACAAAATAGTTTCTTATCCTCTGTAAATTTTGGTTTATCGTGGGTTTATGAAGTATTTTTACAGATTATTAACCATACTTTCCTAGTCTTTAATATCTAAATCACATTAGCTTTAAACTATATGCTACTGCTACTATTTTAGGGCTAGCGAAGTCGAAAGATTTGAGGTTTGATCACCGATATGGTTATAAACTCTCCTTTAATTTTAACTGCGACATTTAGTAATTTTAATCTGTTAACAATAACTGTGTGGTTTAGCATGGCTAAGTGGGTTAAGGCGTTCGACTCGTAATCCGAGGGTCGCGGGTTCGAATTCCTGTCGCATCAAACACGCTCGCACTTTCAGCCGTGGAGGCGTCATAATGTACGACCAATCCCACTATTCGTTGGTAAGAGAGTAGCCCAAGAGTTGACAGTGGGTGATGATGACTAGCTGCCTTCCCTCTGGTCTTACACTACTAAATTAGGGACGGCTAGCGGAGATAGCCCTCGAGTAGCCTTGCGCGAAATTCAACAAACAAAACAAACAAGAATAGCTGTGAAGGCTATGAATATTTTTGACTAATTGCAGGTCCCAAACTAAAGATGGCTCTGCCTGATTCTCATGCACTTTCTTTTTTGTCTAAGTGTCGCATAAAGTGACATTCAGATTGGAAGTGCCCAAGGTACTACTTATTTTAAAAGAGGTACATGAACACAACAGTCACCCTGGTGTCGTGAAAAGCATTTACCAAAATCTTGTCAGTTTCTGAAATACAACTGTCCATATATGGTTCGCCGGCGGGTCAGAAGTATGTTTGCGGACACTAACTACGTTTCAACAAAGTTCCTCTTTGTTAACCTAAAGATGACCAAGGAAGGTCGAAACGTTGTTCTCTGCTTATCAGTAAGTGTTAATACCCATATTAGCCGTTCTGAGATACATAACTATGTTTCAATTTCCTGCTGTGGGCAACAGTAAAGAATCTTTGTGATAACACTACACAAGTGTCCGATGTTGGGTACCTTCATTTAGAAGATATTTATTGTAAGGTAACCTTAGAAACATTCTTTAGGATATAAGACAACTGTTCTTTGTAATACGAATCATTATATATAAATTCTATAAATATATAATAGCCATATGTTCCATTTTTATATACATGAGATTCGAAAGGTTTGATATCTGCTATACAACTTTGTGGTTTATAATGAACGAACACATATATACGCATTAAGTGTAAAAACATCTTAGAAATGTTATTTCTATCTATTTAGGTGTGTATTAAGGTTAAAAAGGAAACGCTAGAAAAATAAATCTAACGTATAGTTATAGTTTTAGTTTTATAACAAAAGAAGGTGTTAAATTTGCGGATTCGCATCGCTAAAAATTTGGATTAGATACTTGGGATGAGCACAGCTCGGATAACCGTTTGTGTAGCTTTGCACTTAACAACAAACAAACAAATACTGGAAGTCACATATCAGAATAATTCGTTTCCTTTATATAAGACTTATAAGTGTCTTAAATGAGGTTTTCTACACTAAAAACATGTCTGTAATAATTAGATATTTAACTGATAGGTTAAATGTCTAAACACATTGAAATCATAATATAAAATGAATAATAAACATAATATTTAGATCGAGGGGTTTATCTTATTTAACTTATATATGACATGTCTTAAGCCTAATATTTGTAATTTGAAATATTAATTAATTTGTAGTTCTAAGCTAAATCTTTGATTTATTTTACTTGGAAAAATTGTAATAACGTACTATAAAAAAAAATCCAAATTTGTAAAAGTAAACGTTACTGAATTAACCACTAAGCTTACGTAGGTGGCTAAAAATAAACGCCATGTTGTCTAAAAATTCATGTGGCTAAAGTTACACTACACGGCATTTATCGCTGCTCCATTCTGCCAGTTCAGTGCTGTATCTAAGATA